>NW_024070201.1:18528045-18628501 GCF_014754425.2 Oryx dammah
CTCAATATGCCAGCAAATTTGGAAAACTCAGCAGTGGCCACAGGACTGAAAGAGGTCAGTTTTCATTCCAATCCCAAAGAAAAGCAATGCCAAAGAATGCTCAGACTACCACACAATTGCACTCATCTCACATGCTAGTAAAGTCATGCTAAAAATTCTCCAAGCCAGGCTTTAGCAATATGTGAACCATAAACTCCCTGATGTTCAAGCTGGTTTTAGAAAAGGCAGAGGAACCAGATCAAATTGCCAACATCCACTGGATCACGGAAAAAGCAAGAGAGTTCCAGAAAACCATCTATTTCTGCTTTATTGACTATGCCAAAGCCTTTGACTGTGTGGATCACAATAAACTGTGGAAAATTCTTCAAGAGATGGGAATAGCAGACCACCTAACCTGCCTCTTGAGAAATCTGTATGCAGGTCAGAAACCAACAGTTAGAACTGGATATGGAACAACAGACTGGTTCCAAATAGGAAAAGGAGTACGTCAAGGCTGTATATTGTCACCCTGCTTATTTAACTTCTATGCAGGGTGCATCATGAGAAATGCTGGGCTGGAAGAAGCACAAGCTGGAATCAAGATTGCCAGGAGAAATATCAATAACCTCAGATATGCAGATGACACCACCCTTATGGCAGAAAGTGAAGAGGAACTAAAAAGCCTCTTGATGAAAGTAAAGGAGGAGAGTGAAAAAGTTGGCTTAAAGCTCAACATTCAGAAAATGAAGATCGTGGTATCTAGTCCCATCACTTCATGGGAAATAGATGGGGAAACAGTTGAAACAGTGTCAGACTTTATTTTTGGGGGCTCCAAAATCACTGCAGATGGTGATTGCAGCCATGAAATTAAAAGACCCTTACTCCTTGGAAGAAAAGTTATGACCAACCTAGATAGCATATTCAAAAACAGAGACATTACTTTACCAACTAAGGTCCATCTAATCAAGGCTATGGTTTTTCCTGTGGTCATGTATGGATGTGAGAGTTGGACTGTGAAGAAAGCTGAGCACCGAAGAATTGATGTTTTTGAACTGTGGTGTTGGAGAAGACTCTTGAGAGTCCCTTGGACTGCAAGGAGATCCAACCAGTCCATTCTGAAGGAGATCAGCCCTGGGATTTCTTTGGAAGGAATGATGCTAAAGCTGAAGCTCCAGTACTTTGGCCACCTCATGCGAAGAGTTGAGTCATTGGAAAAGACTCTGATGCTGGGAGGGATTGGAGGCAGGAGGAGAAGGGGACAACCGAGGATGAGATGGCTGGATGGCATCATGGACTCAATGGACGTGAGTCTGAGTGAACTCCGGGAGATGGTGATGGACAGGGAGGCCTGGTGTGCTGTGATTCATGGGGTTGCAAAGAGTCGGACATGACTGAGTGACTGAACTGAACTGAACTGAGTCAAAGCTCTAGTCAAAACTGGAGCTCGTCATGTATGGATGAGATAAAATCAAGAAATACCTAGAGAAATATGCAAATGAAATCATGATTATTTTAAACCTATGGGATTCAACAAAAGGGATTCTAGGGTACCAAGATGGTGGAGAAATAGGATGGGGAGACCTCTTCCCCCCCACAAATACATCAAAAGATAATGTGTGGAGAGCAACTCCCACAGAACTACTTCTGAATGCTGGTAGAGGATCCAGATGCCCAGAAAAGCAAACCAGTCTCCTCAGAATGAGATGAGGTGTGGTGTGTGCTAGTCACTCAGCCATGTCTGACTCCTTGCATCCCCATGGACTGTAGCCCACTGGGCTCCTCTGTCCATGGGATTCCCCAGGCAAGAATACTGGGTGAGTAGCCATTTCCTTCTCTAGGGGATCTTCCTGACCCAGGGATTGAATCCAGGTCTCCTACATTGCAGGAAGATTCTTTACCATCTGAGCCACTTAGGAAGCCTCGGAATGAGGTAGGGCAAATGATAAACATGAAAAGAGAGACAAAGGATTTGGGGCTGGGAAACTGTCTTGAGGAAGGAGTCACGATGGAGGAAAATTTCTCACACAATAGGAAACCCTCTCACAGGCTGGATCAGTGGGGAGCTTAGGAACCTCAGAGGGAAGTGTAACTGATAAAATTCACCACAGAAATTATGCCAATGGCAATTACCAGCCAAGAAGTGGCTCACAGGCTTGCATCTGCCCACAGTGAGTGGGGGCTCAATGTGGAGGCACAGGCTGCATTGTCAATCCTCAGAGGAAAGACCGGGGTTGAATGCCATGAAGACACACTGAAAGGGCTAATGTGACATAGCACAGACAGAACAGGGAAACCTTGGGAACATCAGAGAAACAAAGGACCATTCTTACAGTAAGGACCTAATGCTTTACTCCGACCCCTGATGTGCTCACAAAATAAAGGATTGTGCCATAGGCAATAACAAAGGGGGACAAGCCGGCTGCCATTTATAGCCCTTGAGGCAGAGAGGCAGGTGCATGACAGCCAGAGGTAGAAGGCAAGGGGCTGCTGCAATCTTGGCCCTAGAGATGGCATCTATAGCCAAGCTGTGAGCAGACCTCTAGTTGCTACACATGTCTTCCTGGGATCCTGCGTAGCTCAGATCTGCCAGGAGTATCATAGCCTGAGACCAACTCCTCTGGAGAGATGTATGGCCCACCTGGGACTATGCCCCAGTGGCACAGATGGGAGCCTGAGTGGTTTGGTCCTGGGAGGTGCACGCCCATCTTGCATGATCACATTGTGACCCCCCCCCCCATGTAGTCCAGCCACTGGGAGCACTCCTCACACATGACAGCAGCATTTTCAGTGTTACTCCCTCCCCACAGAATAACTGAGCAAGTGAGCAATAACTGAGCAACTGAATAATGAGCCACTTTCACCTCCTCATATCAGGGTGTGGGTAAGAAACTGAAGAGAGACTTGAAAGCAGAGACGGCCAATATGAGCAAAGTAAAGGAACACAACACTGAACATTAACAAACAGGCTGTACAAAGCCATACCACAATCATAGACAACCAAAAACTCACTATTGTACAATGCATTGTCCTCCAGAGAGATGAGATCCAGATCCATCAATGAGAACACAGACTCGAGTTCCATCAACCAGGAAAACTGCACAAGCCACTAGTCCAAACCCACTCACACGGAACAGACACCATAATTAAGAGGAACTATGACCCTCCAGCCTGAAGAAAGGAGACCCCAAATACAGAAAACTAAACAAAATATAAAGGCAAAGACATAACTAGGAGGTGAAGGAACAAGATAAAAAACCACCAAGACAAACAAAAGAGAAGGTGATAGGGAATGTACCTGGAAAAGAATTCAGAGTAATGATAGTAAAGATGACCCCAAATCTTGAAAACAAAGTGGAGATACAGATAAATAGACTAGAGAGACAAATTGATAAAATGCATAAAATGGTCAACAAGGATCTAGAAGAGATAAAGAATAGTCCATCAGTAATGGACAGTGGAATAACTGAGATTAAAAACACTCTGAAGAGAACCAACAGTAGAGAAACTGAGGCATAAGAAAGGATAAGTGAGATGGAAGATAGAATGATGGAAATAAAGCAGATCAGAATAAAGAAAAAAGAAGAAAAACAAATGAGTGAAGCATCAGTGACCTCTCGGACAATTTGAGGTATAGAAATTGGTTAAGCACCCCAACATTTGTCTCATAAGCATTCCAGAAGAAGAAGACAAAAGGAAAGGACATGAGAAAATATTTGAGTGGATAATATTAAAAAAAACTTTCTAATATGGGGGAGGAAATAGCCTCCTAAGTTCAAGAAATCCAGAAATTCCCATACAGGGAAAATCCCAAGGAAAAACATACAAAGACATATTAATCAAACTAACAAAAATTAAACACAAAGAGCAAATATTAAAAGCAGTAAGGGAAAAGCAACAAATAACATACAATAGAATCCCAATAAGGCTAACAGTTGATCTTTCAACAGAAACCCCACAGGCCATAAGGAAATAGCAGGATATACTTAAAGAGATGAAGGAGAAAAATCTACAACTAAGATTACTCTGCTGAGCAAGGATTTCATTCAGATTCGAAGGAGAAATGGAAAGTTTTACAGAAAAGCAAAAGCTGAGAGAACTTAGCGCCACCAAACCAACATTTCAACAAATGCTAAAGGATCTTCTCTAGGCAGGAAACACAGACAAGGCCTATACAAATTAACCAAAAACAATTAAGTAAATCATCACGGGATTATCAATTCAGTTCAGTCACTCAGTCGTGACTGACTCTTTGTGACCCCATGCATTGCAGCACGCCAGGACTCTCTGTCCATCACCAACTCCCAGAGTTCACTCAAAGTCATGTCCATGGAGTCAGTCATGCCATCCAGCCATCTCATCCTCTGTTGTCCCCTGATCCTCCTGCCCCCAATCCCTCCCAGCATCAGAGTCTTTTCCAATGAGTCAACTCTTTGCATGAGGTGGCCAAAGTATTGGAGTTTCAGCTTTAGCATCAGTCCTTCCAATGAACACCCAGTACTGATCTCCTTTAGAATGGACTGGTTGGATCTCCTTGCAGTCCAAGGGACTCTCAAGAGTCTTCGCCAACACCACAGTTCAAAAGCATCAGTTCTTTGGTGCTCAGCTTTCTTCACAGTCCAACTCTCACATACATACATGACCACAGGAAAAACCATAGCCTTGACTAGATGGACCTTTGTTGACAAAGTAATATCTCTGCTTTTGAATATGCTATCTAGGATGGTCATAACTTTCCTTCCAAAGAGTTAAGTGTCTTTTAATTTCATGGCTGCAGTCACCATCTGCAGTGATTTTGGAGCCCCCCAAAATAAAGTCTGACACTGTTTCCACTGTTTACCCATCTATTTCCCATGATGTAATGGGACCAGATGCTATGATCATATACTCATTAATAATTAACTTAAACATAAGTGGGTTAAATGCTCCAATCAAAAGACTTTGACTGGCTGAATGGATACAAAAATAAGATCCCTGTATATGCTGCCTACAAGGGACCCACTTCAAACTTGGGACACATATAGACTAAAAATTAGGGGTTTGGAAAAGCTATTTTATGCAAATGGAGACCAAAAGAAAGCAGGGGAAACAATATTCATATCAGATAAAATAGAATTTAAAATAAAGACTATTTTAAGAGGACAAAGAAGGACACTACATGAGGCTCAATCCAAGAAGAAGACATAATAATTATTGATATATATGGACCTAGCATAGGAGCACCTCAATACATAAGGCAAATGTTAACAACTAATAAACAGGAAATGGATGATAACAGTAATAATGAGGGAGCTTAACACCACACTCAAAACCAGTGGACAGATCATTCAGACAGAAAATTGATATGTAAACACAAGCTTTAAATGATATTTTGGACCAGTTAGACCTAAGTGATATCAACAGGCATTTCATATGAAAAAAAAATGGAGTTCGCCTTTTTCTCAAGTACACGTAATATAGATAGATTACATTCTGGGCCACAAATCAAGCCTTGGTAAATTAAAAAAAAAAAAATTTCCAAGCTGCATTTTTTATCACATTGCTGTAAGATTGGATATCAACTACAGGGAAAAAAACTATAAAAACACAAACACAAATGGCAACCCACTCCAGTACTCTTGCCTGGAAAATCCCATGGCTTAAGGAGCCTGGTAGGCTACAGTCCATGGGGTTGCAAAGAGTTGGACATGACTGAGAGACTTCACTTCTTCAGTTCACTTCATGGAGGCTAAACAACATGCTTCTGAATAACCAAGAGATGAGTGAATAAATAAAAAATGAAATGAAAATATTCATAGAAACAAATGATAATGAAAGCACGACAATCCAAAATTTATGGGATTCAGTAAAAGCAGTGCTAAGAGAAAAGTTCATAACAATATAAGCCTACCTCAGAAATCAAGAGAAACATCAAATAAAGAACCTAAGATTACATATAAAGCAACTAGAAAAAGAAGAAAGCACCCCAAAGTTAGTAGAAGTAAGAAAGTATAAAGATCAGAGCAGAAACAAATTGAAAAGAAATGAAAGATCAATGAAACTAAAAGCTGGTTATTTGAAAAAATAAACAAAATAGATGAATCATTGGCCACACTCATCAAGAAAAAGAAAATGAGAACATACAAACCAATAAAATTAGAAATAAAAAAGAAGCTACAACAAATGACAGAGAAATACAAAGATCATAAAAGACTAGTATTGGCAACTAAATGCCAATAGAATAGACAAGTTCTAAGAAATGGAAAAATTCTTAGAAAAGTGTGAACTTTCAAAATTGAACCAGGAATAAATAGAAAATATGAACAGACCACTCACAAGAATGGAATTGAAACTGTAATAAAAATCTTCCAATAAACAAAAGTACTTGACCTGACGTCTTCACAGGTGAATTTTACCAAAAATTTAGAGAAGAACTAACACCTATTCTGCTCCAATTCTTCCAGAAACTTGCAGAGGAAGGAAAACTCCCAAACTCATTCTCTGAGGATGCCATTATCCTGATGCCAAAACCAGACAAAAATACCACAAAATAGAAAATAACAGGCCAATATCGCTGATGAACGTAGATGCAAAAATTCTCGACAAAATTCTATCAAACAAAATTCAACAACATATTGCAAATATCATACACCATTATCAAGTGGACTTTATCCCAGAGATGAAGGATTATTTAATGTACTCAAATCAATCAATGTGATACACCATATTAACAAACTGAAAGATAAAATCAATATATTATCTCAATAGATGCATGGAAAGCCTTTGACAAAATTCACCATTTATGATAAAAACTGTCCAGAAAGCAGGCATAGAAGGTGCATTGTTGTTGCTGTTGTTCAGTCGCCCGGTCATGTCCAACTCTTTGTGACCCCACGGATTGCAGCATGCCAGGCCTCCCTGTCTCTCACCATCTCCTGGAGTTTGCCCAAGTTCATGTTCATTGCATCAGTGATGCCATCCAGCCATCTCATCCTCTGATGCTCTCTTCTCCTTCTGCCCTTAATCTTTCCCAGCTACAGGGACTTTTCTAAAGAGTCATCTGTTCACATCAGATGACCAAAATACTGGAGCTTCAGTTTCAGCATCAGTTTTTCCAGTGAATATTCAGGGTTGATCTCCCTTAAGATTGACTGGTTTGATCTCCTTACTGTCTAAGGAACTTTCAGGCGTCTTCTCCAGCACCATGTTCAAAGGCATCGATTCTTTGGTGTTGCCTTCTTTATGGTCCAGTTCTCACAGCTGTGCATGACTACTGGGAAGACCATAGCCTTGAGTATATGGATTTTTTTTTTTTTTTTGGCAGAGTAATGTCTCTGCTTTTCAACACACTGTCTAGGTTTTTCATCACTTTCCTGCCAAGAAGCAATCATCTTCCGATTTCATGGCTTCAGTCACAGTCCACATTGATTATGCAGTCCAAGAATAGGAAATCTGTCACTAATTACAACTTTTCCCCTTCTATTTTCCATGTAATAATAGAGCTAGATGCCACGATCTCAGTTTTTTAATATTCAGTCTTAAGCCAACTCTTTCACTCTCCTCCTACATCATCATCAAGAGGTTTTTAGTTCCTCTTCACTTTCTGCCACTAGAGTAGTATAATCTGCATATCTGTGGTTGTCTTTATTTCTTCCACCTTTCTTGATTCCTGCTTGTAACTCATTCAGCCTGGCATTCCTCATGATATGCTCAACATATAGTTTAAACAAACAGGGTGACAGCAGACAGCCTTGACTTACTCATTCCTTGATCTTGAACCAATCAGTTGTTCCATAAAGGGTTCTAATTCTTGTTGTGACCCGCATACAGGTTTCTCAGAAGACAGGAAATATGGTCTGGTATTCCCTTATCTTTAAGAGTTTTCCACAGTTAGTCATGATACATGTAGTCAAAAGCTGTAGAGTAGCTGATGAAACAGAGATAGATGTTGTTTCTGAAATTTCCTTGCTTTCTCTATAATCCAGCAAATGTTGGAAATTTGATCTCTAGTTACTCTTCCTTTTTTAAACCCAGATTTGACATCTGGAAGTTCTTGGCTCACATAATACTGAAACTCAGCATGTAATAAAAAAAAAAAAACACAAATCTTTTAAAATTTATTTACTTTTTAATTGAAGGGTAATTGCTTTACAGAATTTTGTTGCTTTCTGTCATACCTCAACATGAATCAGCCATAGATATACATTTATCTCCTCCATATTAAACCTCCCTCCTATCTTCCTCCCCATCCCAACCCTCTAGATTGATTCAGAGCCCCTGTTTGAATTTTCTGAGATGTACAACAAATTCCCACTGGCTATTTATTTTACCTGTGGTAATGTAAGTTTCCATGTTATTCTCTCCATACATATCATCCTCTCCTCCCCTCTCTGCATGCCCATAAGTCTGTTCTCTATGTCTGTTTCTCCATTGTTGTCCTGCAAATAAGTTCTTTGGTACCACTTTTCTAGATTCTGTATATATCCGTTAGAATACAACATTTACCCTTCTCTTTCTGACTTACTTCACTCTGTATAATAGTTTCTAGGTTCATCCACCTCATCAGAACTGACTCAAATGCATTCCTTTTTATGGATGAGTAACATTCCATTGTGTATATGTACCACTGTGTATATGTAAATTCTTTATTCATTCATCTGTTTATGGACATCTAGGTTGCTTCCATGTTTTAGCTATTGTAAATAGTGCTGCAATGAACAATGGTATACATGTGTCTTTTTCATTTTGGTTTCCTCAGGGTATATGGCTCAGAGTGGAATAGCTGGGTCATATGGTGCTTTTATTCCTAGTTTTTTTTTTTTTTTTTAAGGAATCTCCATACCGTCTTCCATAGTGGCTGTATCAATTTATATTCCCACCAACAGTGCAAGAGCATTCTCTTTTCTCCACACCCTCTCCAGCATGTACTGTTTGTAGACTTTGATGATGTTCATTCTGACTGGTGTGAAGTGATATTTCATTGTAGTTTTGATTTGCATTTCTCTAATAATGAATGATGATGAGCATTTTTTTCACATGTTTGTTAGCCATCTGTATGTCTTCTTTGGAAAAAAATCTGTTCAAGTCTTTTCCCCACTTTTTAATTGGGTTGTTGTTTATCTGGTATTGAGTTGCATGAGCTGCTTGTATATTTTGGAAATTAATCTTTTGTCAGTTTGTTTCATTTGCTATTATTTTCTCATATTCTGAGAGTTGTCTTTTCACCTTACTTATAATTTCCTTTGCCGTGCAAAAGCTTTTAAGTTTAGTTAGGTCCCGCCTGCTTACTTTTGTTTTTGTTTCTGTTACACTAGGAGGTGTGTCATATAGGATCTTGCTTCAATTTATGTCATCGAGTGCTCTGCCTATGTTTTCCTCTAAGAGTTTTATAATTTCTGGTCTTACATTTAGGTCATTAACCAACACTGAGTTTATCTTTGTGTATAATGTTAGGAAGTGTTCTAATTTTATTCTTTTACATGTCATTGTCCAGTTTTCCTAGCACCACTTATTTAAGAGGCTCTTTTTGCCCCATTGGATATTCTTGCCTCCTTTTTCAAAAATAAGGTACCCATAGGTGCATGGGTTTGTTTCAGGCTTTCTATCTTGTTCCATTCATCTATATTTCTGTTTTTGTGCCAGTACCATACTGTCTTGATGACTGTAGCTTTGCAGCATAATCTGAAGTCAGGAAAGTTGATTTCTCTAGCCCCATTCTTGTTTCTCAAGACTGCTTTGGCTATTTGGGGCCTTTTGGTTTTCCATATGAATTGTGAATTTTTTTGTTCTAGTTATGTGAAAAATGCCATTGGCAATTTGATAGGGATCATATTGAATCTGTAGATTACATTTGGTGTATAGTCATTTTCACAATATTAATTCTTCCTACCCAGGAACATAGAATATCTCTCCATCTGTTTATGTCATCTTTGATGTTGATGAAATAAGATGATATGTTATCAGCATCTTATAATTTTCTGTATATAGTTCTTTTGTCTCCTTAGGTAAGTTTATTCCTAGATGTTTTATTCTTTTTGTTGTCATGGTGAATGAGATGGATTCTTTAATTCCTCTTTCTTATTTTTCATTGATAGTATCTAAGAATACAAGTGATTTCTGTGTATTGGTTTTGTATCCTGTGACATTGTTAAATTCACTGATTAGTTCTAGTAATTTTCTGACAGTATCTTTAGGGTTTTCTGTGTATAGTATCATGTCATCTGCAAACAGTGAGAGCTTTACTTCTTATTTTCCAATTTGTATTCCTTTTATTTCTTTTTTTTTCTCTGATTTCTTTAGCTAGGACTTCCATGAATATGTTGAATAATACTGATGAGATCTTAGGGGGAATGCTCTCATTTTTCACTATTGAAAATAATGTTTGCTGTAGGTTTTATCATATATGATCCTTATTATGTTGAGGTAGGTTCCTCCTATGCACATTTTTTGAAGAGTTTTAATAAAAAAAATAGGAGCTGAAATTTCTCAAAGGCTTTTTCTGCATCTATTGAGATTATCATATGGCTTTTTATCCTTCAGTGGGTTAATATGATGTATCACATTGATTGATTTGCATATATCAAAGAATTCATGTATCCCTGGAAGAAACCCAACCTAAATAAAGCAAAATGGCTATCTGAGGAGGCCTTACAAAGAGCTGTGGAAAGAAGAGAACCAAAAAAACAAAGCAGGAAAAGAAAGATATAAGCATCAGAATGCAGAGTTTCAAAGAATAGCGAGGAGAGATAAGAAAGCCTTCTTCAGCAATCAATGCAAAGAAATAGAGGAAAACAACAGAATGGGAGAGACTAGAGATCTCTTCAAGAAAATTAGAGATACCGAGGGAACATTTCATGAGAAGATGGGCTCGATAAAAGACTGAAATGGTATGGTCCTAAAAGAAGCAGAAGATATTAAGAAGAGGTGGCAAGAATACAAAGAACTGTGCAAAATGATCTTCATGACCCAGATAATCACAATGGTGTGATCACTCACCTAGAACCATACATCCTGGAATGTGAAGTCAAGTGGGCCTTAGCATCAGTATGAACAAAGCTAGTGAAGGTGATGGAATCCAGTTGAGCTATTTCAAATTCTAAAAGATGATGCTGTGAAAGTGTTGCACTCAATATGCCAGCAAATTTGGAAAACTCAGCAATGGCCACAGGCCTGGAAAAGGTTACTTTTCATTCCAATCCCAAAGAAAGGCAGTGTCAAAGAATGCTCAAACTACGGCACAATTGCACTCATCTCACACGCTAGTAAAGTCATGCTCAAAATTCTTCAAACCTGGCTTTAGCAGTACGTGAACCATGAACTTCCAGATGTTCAAGCTGGTTATAGAAAAGGCAGAGGAATCAGAGATCAAATTGCCAACATCCACTGGATCATGGAAAAAGCAAGAGAGTTCCAGAAAAACTTCTATTTCTACTTTATTGACTATGCCAAAGCATTTGACTGTGTGGATCACAATAAACTTTGGAAAATTCTGAAAGAGAATGGAATTCCAGACCACCTGACTTGCCTCTTGAGAAATCTGTATGCAGGTCAGGAAGCAACAGTTAGAACTGGACATGGAAAAACAGACTAGTTCCAAATAGGAAAAGGAGTATGTCAAGGCTGTATATTGTCATCCTGCTTATTTAAATTCTATGCAGAGTACATCATGAAAAACTCTGGGCTGGAAGAAGCACAAGCTGGAATCAAGATTGCCAGGAGAAATATCAACAACCTCAGATATGCAGATGACACCACCCTTATGGCAGAAAGTGAAGAAGAACTAAAAAGCCTCTTGATGAAAGTGAAAGAGGACAGTGAAAAAGTTGGCTTAAAGCTCAGCATTCAGAAAATGAAGATCGTGGCATCTGGTCCCATCACTTCATGGGAAATAGATTGGGAAACAATGAAAACAGTGTCAGACTTTATTTTTGGGGGCTCCAAAATCACTGCAGATGATGATTGCAGCCATGAAATTAAAAGACGCTTACTCCTTGGAAGAAAAGTTATGACCAACCTAGATAGCATATTCAAAAGCAGAGACATTACTTTGCCAACAAAATTCTGTCTAGTCAAGGCTATGGTTTTTCCAGTGGTCATGTATGAATGTGAAATTAGGACTGTGAATAAAGCTGAGCACTGAAGAATTGATGCGTTTGAACTGTGGTGTTGGAGAAGACTCTTGAGAGTCCCTTGGACTGCAAGGAGATCCAACCAGTCCATTCTGAAGGAGATCTGTCCTGGGTGTTCATTGGAAGGACTAATGCTAAAGCTGAAACTCCAGTACTTTGGCCACCTCAGGCAAAGAGTTGACTCATTGGAAAAGACTCTGATGCTGGGAGTGACTGGAGGCAGGAGGAGAAGGGGACGACAGAGGATGAGCTGGCTGGATGGCATCACTGACTCGATGGACGTGAGTTTGAGTGAACTCTGGGAGTTGGTGATGGACAGCGAGGCCTGGCGTGCTGTGATTCATGGGGTCGCAAAGAGTTGGACATGACTGAGTGACTGAACTGAACTGAACTGAATCATGGTATATGAGTTTTTTTAATACGTTGTTGAATTCTGTTTGCTAAACTTTTGTTGAGAAATTTTGCATCTATATTCAACATTGATACAGACTAATATTTTTCCTTTTTGTACTCTGTTTGGTTTTGGTATCAAGGTGATGGTGGTCTCAGAATGAGTTCGGAAGTGTTCCTTCCTCTAAAATGTATTCAAAGAGTTTTAGAAGGATAAGCATTAGCTCTTCTCTAAATATTGGATAGAATTCACCTGTGAAACCATATGGTCCCAGGCTTTTGTTTGGGGGGAGATTTTTGACCACAGCTTCAATTTCAGTATTTGGATTGTTCATAATTTCTCTCTTCCTGGTTCAGTCTTGGAAGATTGAATTTTTCTAAGAATACATCCATTTCTTCCAGGTTATCCATTTTTTTTTCCATATAATTGTTCATAATAATCTCTTATAGTTCTTTGTATTTCTGAGTTTTCTGTTGGAACCTCTCCTTTTTCATTTCTAGTTTTGTTGATTTAATTCTTATTCCTTTTTTTCTTGATGATTCAGGCTAAAGTTTTGTCAATTTTGTTTATCTTCTCTTTGAACCAGCTATTAGTTTTATTAATCTTCACTGTTGTTTCTTTCACTTCTTTTTCATTTTTTTCTGCTCTGATCCTTATGATTTCTTTCCTACTAATTTTGAGGTTTATTTGTTCTGTTTCCAGTTGTTTTCAGTGTAAAGTTAGGTGGTCTGTTTGATGTTTTTCTTGGTCTTTGAGGTAGGATTGTATTGCTATAAACTTCCTTCTTAGAACTGCTTTGTTGCATACCATAGGTTTTGAGTTGTCGTGTTTTCATTTACATTTGTTTCTAGGAATTTTTTTATTTCCTTTTTGATTTCTTCAGCAACCTGTTCGTTATTTGGAAACATTGTTTAATCTCCAAGTGTTTGTGTTTTTTACAGCTTTTTTTTTTCTTGTAAATGATATCTAGTCTCATAGCACTGTGTTTAGAAAAGATGCTTGATATGATTTCAATTTTCTTAAATTTGCTGAAGTTTGATTTGTGACCCAAGATGTGGTCTATCGTGGAGAATGTTCCATGTGTACTTGAGAATAAGGTGTATTCTTCTGCATTAGATGGAATGTCCTGAAGATATCAATGAAATCCATTTCGTCTAATGTATCATTTAAGACCTATGTTTCCTTATTAATTTTCTGTTTTGATGATCTCTTATTATTATTGTGTTACTGTCAATTTCTCCTTTTATGTCTGTTAGTGTTTGTCTTATGTATTGATGTGCTCCTGTGTTGGGTGCATATATATTTACAATTATTATGTCTTCTTCTTGGATTGATCCCTTGATAATTATGTAGTGTCCTTCCTTGACTCTTGTAATATCCTTTATACTAAGGTCTACTTTGTCTGATATGAGGATTGCTATTCCAGCTTTCTTTAGCTTCCCATTTGCATGGAATATATTTTTCCATCCTCTCACTTTCAGTGGGTTTCTTGTAGACAGCTTATATATAGGTCTTGTTTTTTATCCATTCAGCTTGTCTATGTCTTATGATTGGAGCATTTAATCCATTTACATTCAAATTAATTATTGATATATATGCTCCTATTGCCATTTTATTAATTGTTTGGAGTTTGTTTTTGTAAATATTTTTCTTCTCATATTTTCTGACTATATAAGTCCCTTTAACATTTGTTATAAAGCTGTTTTTGTGGTACTGAATTCTCTTAAGTTTTGCTTGTCTGAAAAGCCTTTTGTTTTTCCATCAATTTTGAATGAGATCCTTGCTGGGTAGAGGAATCTTTATTGTAGATTTTTCCCTTTCAGTACTTTAAATATACCTGCCATTCCCTTCTGCCTGCAGTTTCTGCTGAAAGATCAGCTGTTAAGCATATGGGGTTTCCCTTGTATGTTACTTGCTGCTTTTCCCTTGTTACTTTTAATATTCTTTCTTTGTGTTTAGTCTTTGTTAGTTTGATTAGTATGTGTCTTGTGTTTCTCTTTGGGTTCATCCTATATGAACTCTTTGCACCTCTTGAACTTGATTGACTATTTCCTTTTCTATGTTGGGGAAATTTTCAACTATAATCTCTTCAAAAAATTTCTCTTTACCCTTTCTTTTCCTCTTTTTCTTCTGGGACCCCTATAATTCAAACTTTGGTGTGTTTAATATTGTCCCAATGGTCACTGAAACTATCCTCAGTTCTTTTCATTCTTTTTACTTTATTCTGCTCTTCAGTAGTTATTTACACCATTTTTTTTTCTTCCAGCTCACTGATTCATTCTTCTACTTTAGATATTCTGCTGTGGATTCCTTCTAGAGTATTTTTAACTTCAGTAACTTTGTTGTTTGTTTCTGTATGTTTATTCTTTAATTCTTCTAGGTCTTTGTTAACTGATTCTTGCATTTTCTCCATTTTGTTTTCAAGATTTTCGATCATCTTTACTATCATTATTCTGAATTCTTTTTCAGGTAGTTTGCCTAGTTCCTCTTAATTTATTTGGACTTCTGTGTTTCTAGTTTATCCTTCATTTATACAGTATTTATCTGCCTTTTCATTTTTTTTAACTTATGTTTGAGTTCTCCTTTTCCCAGGCTTCAAGGTTGAATTCTTTCTTCCTTTTGGTTTCTGCCCTCCTAAGATTGGTCTAGTGGTTTGTGTAAGCTTCATATAGAGTGATATTTCTGCTGAGTTCTTTTTTTCCCTCTAATGGGCAAGGCTGAGTGAGGTGGTAATCCTGTTCGCTGATTGCTGGGTATGTATTTTTGTCTTGTTTGTTGTTTGGATGAGGCGTCCTGCACAGAGTGCTACTAGTGGTTATGATTTTGGGTCTTGTATTCAAGTGGTTTTCTTTGTGGGAGTTCTCACAACTCCCAGGGTTTAATGCTCCCTAGAGTTAAGAGTTCTCTGGTAGTCCAGGGTCTTAGAGTCAGTGTTCCCATTCCAAAGGCTCAGGACTTGATCTCTGCATTTATGGGAAGATAGGGAAGGCTGATGGAGAAGGCAAAGGCACTCCACTCCAGCTCTTGCCTGGAAAATCCCATGGACAGAGGAGCCTGGTAGGCTGCACTCCATGGAGTCACTAAGAGTCGGGCACAACTGAGCGACTTCACTTTCACTTTTCACTTTCATGCATTGGAGAAGGAAATGGCAACCCACTCCAGTGTTCTTGCCTGGAGAATCCCAGGGACAGTGGAGCCTGGTGGGCTGCCGTCTATGGGGTCGCACAGAGTTGGACATGACAGAAGTGACTTAGCAGGGAAGGCTGAAGCAAAAAAAGAAGCTATTCATCTGATGGAAGATGAGGAAAACCTGCAGTGACTTAGACACTCCTGGAAGCCTGTGTGGCAGCCATTTGGTACCAGGACTGGAAGGAAAACAGAAGCAGCCACTTTGCAACCTCTAGTCAACAGCTGCATGCAAGAATTTAAGCATGATCTTACTACCATGGGAGATGAATGTGATTGTCTGATGGTTAGCACATTCTTTGGTACTACCCTTCTTGGGAATTGATGTGAGGATTCACCTTTTCCAGTGCTGTGGCTGGCTTCCCTGATAGCTCAACTGGTAAAGAACTGGCCTTCTATGCTGGAGACTCCAGTTCAGTTCCTGTGTCAGGAAGATCCACTGGAAAAGGAATATGCTACCCACTTTAGTATTCTTGGGCTTCCCTTGTGGCTCAGCTGGCAAAGAATCAGCCTACAATGTGGGAGACCTGGGTTTGAACTTTGGATTGGGAAGATGCCCTGGAAAAGGGAAAGGCTACCCACTGCAGTATTATGGCCTGGAGAATTCCATGGACTGTATAGTTAATAGGCTCACAAAGAGTAGGACATGACTGAATGACTTTCACTTTCAGTACTCTGGCCACTGCTGGGTCTTCCAAATTTGTTGACATAATGAATGCAAAACCTTGATGGCATCATTCTTTAGGGATCTGAATACTTCTGCTGGAATTTCATTGCATCCACTAGCTTTATTAACAGCAGTGACTCTTAAGGTGCACTTGACTTCACACTCTAGAATGTCTGGCTCTTGATGACTAATGACATTGTAGTAATCTGGTTCATTAAGATCTTTTTTTATACCATTCTTCCATGTATTCTTTCCATCTCTTCTTGATCTCTGCAGCGTCTACTAGGTCTCTGTCATTTTTATCATTTATAGTGCCCATCTTTGGATGGGATACTACACTGATGTTTCCATTTTTCCTGAATAAATCCCTAGTCTTTCCCATTTTGTTGTTTTCTTCTATTATTAAGCACTGTTCATATTATTAAGAGACAAGAGACTTCTTGTCTCTCCTAGCTATTCTTTGGAACTCTGCATTTAATTGGTTGTATCTTCCCCTCTCTCCCTTGCTTTTCACTTTTATTCATTCTTCCACTATTTATAAAAGCCTCAAATAAGCATTTTGTTTTCTTGCTTTTCTTTTTTTCTTGGGATGGTTTTGTTTGCCACCTGCTGTACAATATTATGGACCTTTGTCCATAGTTCTTCAGGCACACTGAAGGAACATACCTTAATATAGTAAAATCCACATGTGACAAACCCACAGCAAGCATTATCCTCAATGGTGAAAAATTAATAGCATTTCCTGAAAAATCAGTAACAAGAGAAGGGTTACCACTCTCACCACTACTGTTTAAAATAGTTTTGGAAGTCCTAGCCACAGCAATGAGAGGAAAAAGAAATAAAAAGAATCCAAATTGGAAAAGAAGTAAAAGTCTCGCTATTTGCAAATGACATGCTGCTCTATATAGAAAACCCTAAAGAGGCCACCAGAAAATTACTAGAGCTAATTAATGAATATAGTAAAGTCACAGGATATAAAATTAAACTGCAGAAATGCCTTTAATTCCTATATACTAACAATAAAAATCAGAAAGAAAAATTAAGGAAACAATCTCATTCACCATTGTAACAAAAGGGAATAAAATACTTAGCAATAAATTTGCCTAGAGTCAAAAGACCTGTATATAGAAAACTATAAAATGTTAAATACCACGTGCTTGGACTGGAAGAATCACTATAGCGAAAATGACTCTATTACCCCCCAAAATCTATAGATTCAATGCAATCCCTATCAGATGACCAATAGCATTTTTCACAGAACTAGAACAAAAAATTTCACAATCTGTATGGAAATAGCAAAGACCCTGATTTGCCAAGGCAATATGAATAAATTAGTATGGAACTGGAGGAATCAAGCTTCCAGACTTCAGACTATACTACAAAGCTACAGTCATCAAGACAGTATGGACCTGGCACAAAAACAAAAACATAGGCCTATGGAACAAAATAGAAAGCCCAGAAATAAGTCCACACACCTATGCACATGTTACCTTTGACAAAGGAAGCAAAAATATACAATAGAGAAAGACTCTCTTGTATACAGTCTCTTCAACAAGTAGTGCTCAGAAAACTGGTCTACTACTTGAAAAAGAATGAAAGTAGAACACTTTCTAACACCGTACACAAAAATAAACTCAAAATGGATTTAAAATCTAAATGTAAGAACAGAAACTATAAAACTCTTAGAGGAAACTGTAGGCAGAAGAGATTCTGACATAAATCACAGCAAGATCCTCTATGACCCACCTCCCAGAGTAATGGAGACAAAACCAAAAGTAAAAAAGTGAGACCTAATTGGGCTTGTTCAGGATGGGGAACACATGTATACCCATGGCTAATTCATGTCAATGTATGGCAAAACCCACAACAATATTGTAAAGTAATTAACCTCCAAGTAAAATAAATAAATCAAGAAGAAAAAAAAAAAAGCTTTGCACAACAAAGGAGACTATAAGCCAAGTAAAACATCTACTTCTGCTTTATTGACTATGCCAAAGCCTTTGACTGTGTGGATCACAATAAACGGTTGACAATTCTGAAAGAGATGGGAATACCAGACCACCTGACCTGTCTCTTGAGAAATCTGTATGCAGGTCAGGAAGCAACAGTTAGAACTGGATATGGAACAACAGACTATTTCCAAATAGGAAGAGGAGTACATCAAGGCTGTATATTGTCACCCTGCTTATTTAACTTCTATGCAGACTACATCATGAGAAATGCTGCACTGGAAGAAACACAAACTGGAATCAAGATTGCTGGGAGAAATATCAATAACCTCAGATATGCAGATGACACCACCCTTATGGCAGAAAGTGAAGAGGAGCTAAAGAGCCTCTTGATGAAAGTGAAAGAGGAGAGTGAAATGTTGGCTTAAAGCTCAGCATTCAGAAAATGAAGATCATGGCATCCGGTCCCATCACTTCATGGGAAATAGATGAGGAAACAGTGGAAACAGTGTCAGACTTTATCTTTTTGGGCTCCAAAATCACTGCAGATGGTGATTGCAGCCATGAAATTAAAAGACACTTACTCCTTGGAAGAAAAGTTATGACCAACCTAGATAGTATATTCAAAAACAGAGACATTACTTTGCCAACTAATGTCCATCTAGTCAAGGCTATGGTTTTTCCAGTAGTCATGTATGGATGTGAGAGTTGGACTGTGAAGAAGGCTGAGTACTGATGAATTGATGCTTTTGAACTGTGGTGTTGGAGAAGACTCTTGAGAGTCCCTTGGACTGCAAGGAGATCCAAGCAGTCCATTCTGAAGGAGATCAGCCTGGGATTTCTTTGGAAGGAATGATGCTAAAGCTGAAACTCCAGTACTTTGGCCACCTCATGGGAAGAGTTGACTCATTGGAAAAGACTCTGATGCTGGGAGGGATTGGGGGCAGGAGGAGAAGGGGACGACAGAGGATGAGATGGCTGGATGGCATCACTGACTCAATGGATGTGAGTCTGAGTGAACTCCGGGAGTTGTTGATGGACAGGGAGGCCTGGCGTGCTGCAATTCATGGGGTCGCAAAGAGTCGGACACGACTGCATGACTGAACTGAACTGAACTGATCTAGGAATAAACCTACCTAAAGAGGTACAAGACTTGTATTCAGAAAACTGCAATAGATACTGATGAAAGAAATCAAATAATATTAACGGATTGAAAGATATATTATGTTCTTAGTTTAAAGAATCACTATTATCAAAATTACTATTCTGACCCAGGCAATCTTCAGATTCAAAGCAACTCATATCAAACTGCAAGACATTGCTGAAATAAATGAAAGATGACACAAACAGATGGAGATATATACCATGTACTTGGATTGGAGGAATCAACATTGTGAAAAGGACTATATTATCTGACGGAATCCACAGTTTTAATGCAATCCCTATCAAATTACCAATGGTATTTTCATAGAATTAAAAAAAAAACATTTTATTATTTATATGGAAACACAAGATATTATGAATAGCCAAAGGAATCTTGAAAAGAAAGACAGAGCAGCCAGAATCAGGCTCCCTTACTTCAGACTATACTACAAAGATACTTTAATCAAAACAGTATGTACTGGCATGAAAATAAAAATATATATCAGGGGAACAGAATAGAAATCCCAGAAATAAACGCATGTACTTATGGTCAGTTAATCTATGGCAAAGGAGAGAAGACTATACAGTGCAGAAAAGACATAAACAAACATGCTGGGAAAACTGGAAAGCAATATGTAAAAGATAATATTAGAACGTTCTTCAACATCACACACACAAAAAAACAAACTCAAAATAAAGACCTTAACTAAGAACAGATACTATAAAACTCTTAGAGGGAAATATAAGCAAAACACTCTTTGACATAAATTGCAGCAAGAATATTTTGATCTGTCTCTTATTGCAATGCAAATAAAAATAAATGTGACCCAAAAAACTCACAAGCTTTCACATGACAAAGGAAACTAGAGACAAAACAGAATCACAACAAACAGAATGGGAGAAATTATTTACTAATTGTGCAACCAACATGGATTAATCTCTAAAATTAAAAACAGCTCATGCAATTCAATATCAAAAGCAAACAAACAACACAAGATAAAAATGGGCAAAACAGCTAAATAGACATTTTTCCTAAGAAGATATACAGATGGCCAAGAGTCACATGAAAAGAGCTCAATATCACTAATTCTTAGAGAAATGCAAACCAATGAGAGACTTAGTGGGAAGTCTCATAACCTCTTGAGTTCCCACCAAGAGGTTGCGATTAGGGGGAGTCAATCCCAAACTCCCAATCTATCTGTCCCCCTAACCGTAACCTCATGGTAACAATAACTTTGTTCTCTAAGTCTGTGAGTCTATTTTTGTTTTGCAAATAACTTCATTTATATCATCTTTAAAAGTTAGGTTCCATATATGAGTGATATCATATGATATTTCTGTTTCTCTGACTTATTTCACTTAATATGATTATCTCTAGGTCCACCCATGTCACAGCAAATGGTATTATTTAATGCTTTATAATGGCTGAAGAATAGCATTGTGCATATGTAACACGTCTTCTTTATCTATTCCTCTGTCAATTGACAGTTTGGTTGATTTCATGTCTTGGCATCCATGTATACATTGCTATATTTAAAATAGATAGCCAATAAATATTTTTAGTAATCATACTCAAAGACTGAATAGCCAAAACAATCTTTAAGAAGCAGAAACAAAGCCAGAAGCATCACACTTCTTGATTTCAAAATATATTACAAAGTTATAGTGATTAAAACCATATGGTGCTAGCATAGACACGTTGTTGCTTAGTCACTAAGTTGTGTCCAATTCTTTTGCAACCCCATGGACTGTAGTATCCCAGGCTCCTCTATCCATGGTATTTCCAAGTCAAGAATACTGGAGTAGGTTGTCATTTCCTTCCGCAGGGGATCTTCCTGATCCAGAAATTGAACCTGCATCCCCTGCATTGGCAGGCATATTGTTTACTACTGAGCCACCTGGGAAGCCCAGAGAGACACATAGACCACTGTAACTGAATAGAGTCCCAAAATAAACTTACACATATATGGTCAATTGATCTTTGACAAGGACGCCAAGAATATCCAGTGTGGAAGGATAATTTTTTCAACAAATGTTGTTGAGAAAATCAGACATCAAGAAAAAAAAAAAATGAATGAAACTGGACCTGTATTTTGCATCATACAAAAAAGTCAACTCAGAATAGGTTAAAGATTTAAACATTCGTGCTGAAGCTGTAAACATCATAGCTGAAAATATAGGGGAAATACTTTTTGATGATGATATTTTGCTATGATTTTTGTATATGACAGCAAAAGCATAGGCAACAAAAGGAAAAATAGAAAAGTGGAACTACAGTAACTAAAAAGCTTCTGCACAGAAAAAGAAACAACCTTAAAATACAACCTGTTGAATGGGAGAAAATATTTATGAATCATTTATTCAATAAAGCTTGATATCCAATACCTGATGTGTAGAACTGACTCATTAGAAAAGACCCTGATGCTGGGAAAGACTGAAGGTGGAAGGAGAAGGGAATGGCAGAGGATAAAATAGTTGGATGGCATCACCAACTCAATGGACATGAGTTTGAGCAAGCTCCAGGAGTTGGTGGTGGACAGGAAAGCCTGGTGTGCTGAAGTCCATGGGATTGCAAAGAGACAGACACAAATGAGTGACTAAACTGAACTTCCAAAATATATAAGGAACTTCTGCAAGTCATTGGGGGAAAAAAGCAACAAATATCCAGGTTTAAATATGGGCAAAGGGATTAGGCATTTCTTCAAACAAGATGCACAAATGGTCAGCACATATATAAAAATATGCTCCACTTCACTACTCATCAAGGAAATGCAAATCAAAATCACAATGAGATGCCACTTCATACCTAGTAGTTTTGTCTATTATAAAATAATAATAACAAATGTTGGTGAGGATATGAAGAAAAGGAAACACTTGTTTCCAGGTGGTGGGGTTATAAATTGGTGCAGCCACAGAATTTCTTTTAAAACTTGAAAATAGAAGTACCATAATTTCCATCAATTCCACTTCTGTGTATCTAAAAGAATTTAAAATAATTATAAGTAGAGATAATCAAAATGCACATCATTAGTGTATGAATAAGTAAGTTGTTATCTATGTATAGAATAGAATACAGTTACAAAGTCAAGAGAAATTACATACATATACAAATATATATAATACATTGAGCAAAGGAGAAACAAAATTATTCTTATATACCACAGCAACATTTGTGTAAATTATACATAGAAACAAGGGTTCTATGCATTTTAGGTGACATAAGTTCAGCTCAGTTCAGTCACTCAGTCACGCCTGACTCTTTGTGACAACATGGACTGCAGCATGTCAGGCCTCCCTGTCCATCACCAACTCCCAGAGTTTACTCAAACTCATGTCCATTGAGTCGGTGATGCCGTCCAACCATCTCATCCTCTGTCATCCCCTTCTCTTCCCCCCTTCAATATTTCCCAGCATCAGGGTCTTTTCAAATGAGTTTAGGTAACATATATGCATGTAAAAACACATATAAAGTTAATTGGGTACCTGAACAAGTAAGAAGAGTAGAATTGGGATATCACAAAGATGGAATCCCCCCCCCCAAATAAAAGAGCCATTTTGTAGAGTATTGGTTATAGCTTGCTATGAATATAGAGGGTCAAAAAGTCAATTCTATGCACCAGGTCAAAAACAAGAAAAAAAAAACAGTTCTTACTGATGAACTTGATAATAATATTTTTTTCTGTGACTTTGTTGTGTGGAAATCAGAATGCATTAGATTAAAGAGACTAATGTGAAGTGAAACTTCTTTCCTACATAGTTATCAATATAAAGAAAGTGAGCTATTGAAGAAGTTCAAGAGATAAGGGTTAAGGAGAAAAGTCTAGAGAGGGTATATTAAGTGATGTTCTTCAAGTAGTTGATACATGAAGAGAAGGGTATTGGTGATGAGATGCAGTTGAGCTGAAAGAACTAAGAGAGTGATGTGGAAAACTCAACCTCTGTACAATGGTGTTGGGTTGAATCTCGGCAATAGAGTTGCAAAGGATAGCTTTTTAGCTTTGCCAGGCAAAGGGGGCTCATGCCTCAAAAAACTATGAGTCTCAACCTGGGGGAATTTGGTGAGGAGTTTTACAGCAATGGTTCAGGGCAAGGTTGCTGGTAAAGATCAAAGTATGTCCAGGGCGTGAACTCTTTTAATTTGGTCTCACGTAGTCTCCTCCCTTGCCTACTCTTCCCCCTTGCCTGATTAGCAACTCTTTGAAACTGCCCTTTGGAACTCAGGGAAGGTTATGGAGGCTGGAATCTATTCCCTACAAGCAAGAATCAAGGGACACAGAAAGGCTTCCATGCTCAGGAGCTTCATGGGGTCCTGCTCAGTTACATGAGCAGCTGGTTCTTAAAAAGAGGCTCCCAAGGAGATAGGAAGGTATAGGAATCCAGATGCTGTTGAAAAATTGGTCCCAAATGCTATTGGGAAATCCCCCCAAAAAAATGGTCCCCAAAAGAGCTTGGTTGGTTTCATTAGATCTCCTGGAATATACATTGTATATATGGCCTCTCTCCACCTTTTAAAATGTATATGTGAAACACTTTATCTCAAAGAAATGGATTATCAAGGAGCTTGTTAAATTTCAGATTCTTGACTCTTAACCCTTGGGAGTTTAGATTCAGCTGAGTGCATCTTGGGAATCTATATTTTTATCAAGGTCTCTGAGTGATTCCTACACTTCTCTAATTTAGCAACACTCATTTAGGACACAAGTGAAGAGAATATTCTTGGGCAGAAGAAAGAACACTTATTTTGAGACACAAAAAGATATAAGGGTGGATGTAGATTCAGAGACATTTAATGGCTAAGCAAGGTTAGTCTCTGGATATGTCACCTAAGAGAAGTGGGGAAAACATGTGTAGTATTTAGAAGCATGGCTCCAGAGCCTAGAAAGAATGTTCTAGTGTAACAGTGATTGACATTGTTTTAAAAAGGCCCTCTCCCCAGATCAGGGAACTTCTTAAACTCAAAGAGTAAGGTGGCTACAACTTTGATATGAATTGACCCATAATGCTATAGAAGCTGAATCTCCAAGATCCATCCCAGAGCAGCAGAGTGGAAGCAATTAGGATTAAGCAGTTGTCATAGAGCTGGCCACAATTGGAGAGCAATAAGAAATACAGCAAAGAGAGGAGAATGAGTCAGGACTTCTCACTGGGTGAACCTGTATGAGGGGAACTATGAGGGTGAAGTGGAGAGATTTCACCAAGCAAGAGACTGATAGAAAATCTACCAGCTGGAAATAAACCTCCATTCTGTGACTTTCTGTGCTTTATTTCTGTTTAATCCTATTGTTCTCTACACTGTCACCCATACAATTCCACTTTACACATGAGCTCATTTTTCAATAATTATTTCAAACATTATCTTTTATGAGGCTTCCCGATTCCCAGAGGTAGGTGCTTTCTTTCTCTACATTCCAAAGGATCATGTTTACTCTTACTATTGTAGTATATGCCACATTGCCTCATTTCCCCCCAGTATTGATAAAAGATAAAATGATAAAAGACACATTATCATTTTTCAATAAATAACCACCAATTAGTTAATAAAGTAATAAGTAATGATGGGAATCAATATTTCTACACCAAGAATTAACACAGGTCTACAGATGTTCACTTTCAGTTAGCCAGGAAACATGAAAGTCAACAGATATAATTTTACCCCAGGTAATTTAAAAGTACTTAAAATGTTCCTAAAATCTAGTGGGATAGGTTTGCTTGTCCTGGGTGAAATTATTTAAGGAAACTGAATTTCAAGATAATTCTACTGCCTGTTTTTTTAGATATCAATAAACTGCAAAATCCTGGGTGGGAAATGGGCTAATTTTAAAGATAGAAAGCAGATGATTTGAGTCTAGCTGAGCATCATCTTCCTGGAATGTCCCATCATGTCATCTAGCCTTATTCTCCCAGAATATTTAGCACATGTGTATATTTCTATACAATTATAATTGACTTACATATGATATATACTTTCCAGTACAATCACCATGATTATATGTTGTACTTATGGGAAATCTCCCCAAGGGTATCTAGGTCATCTTTTTACACAAGAGATGTGAAATCACAGAATGTTAAGAAAAGTATAACACAAAAGTCTTATTTTGCAAAAGAGAAAATTGAGCCTCAGAGACATAAACGTTTCATATTACATATTTTTTTAAACAATGAGTCATTGAATCATCATTTATCAACATGTATCAACTTAATGTTCAAAAGTATAGAGATGTAGGATATAATGATGAATAACAATCCCTGACATCAAGAATTTCACAATTTTCTTTGGAACAGACACATACATAGCAGTATAATGCCAGTGAAGTGTATATTTTGGTTTAAACCTTTGGAGAAAAGTTTGACAATATATAAGCTTTTTAAAAATGACTTTGATTCTTCAATTCTACTCCTAAGAATTAATCCTGTGAAAAATAAGCTTGGATGTAGGCAAAGAATTAGCTATAAAGTGTTCTTTTTTTCTTTTTTTTTTTAAATAATAGCATTGCTATGAGAATGTCACTAGTTTTCAGAGTAAACTATGGTTTATGATATGTGGAATTCCTTGTTATCATTAAAATATATGTTGAAGAAGGATATTAACATAGTTCACAAAATATTGTTGAGAAGGCAAAAGAGTAGATACCACTGCAGTTTATATTTCATGAACCTATTTTTAAAAAGTTCTGCTTAAGTTCATTTATGCTTTGGAAAAAAAAAAAAAAAAACTCTCAGAATAGTAGTACTGTGTATCTCCAAATGGTAAATTAAGGATACTGCTCTTTTTTTCTTTTTGTTCTTTTGGTTCCTCTTGGATGTATTTTCTAAACATTTTACATTTTAAATTCTCTTTAAAATACTAAAGAAGAAGTTACTTCTAAAGAAATAAGTTATCTGGATATCAAGGCAGTATATTTTAGTTCTGAATATCTGGATCTGTTTACATGGAACCAAGGATGGGAAGGTCTGGCCTGTACTGAACAATTAATCAAAGTGCTACACCTTGTAGGAGAAACATAGCTTCTTAAAGGACATAGTATAGTCTACAGAGGCACAGAAAGAGGGAAAAGTCAGAGAATGAACACTTCCTGAATCACTGAACCACTGGACATAAGCAGTCCCCCCCCCATCCCCCACTGAACTGTCAAATCGAGCATTTTGTGTAAATACATTTTTAAATCTTATGGAGGGAAGTCTAGAACAAATATCTTCTCTAAGTTTTCATAAGGAAGAAACAAGAAACAAGTAAATACAGAATCAAAGGTGCCGTCAAAGCATTTCCAGAGCATGTGAGTGCACAACTTGATTCATTCTCTTCTGCTAGCCTGAGCTGTTGCTACTCCTCCCCATGTTCTCCATGTTCTGTAGCCTCCAAGGAGGTCCCAAATTGCCAAGTCTGTTAAGACTGGGTGTGTGCTGTTATAGGTCCTATCTTTAAAAATGGAAGTTCAGAGTAAGGTGCCTACTCTTTATTCCACAGAGCAGCAAGTTCTACAGAACATTCCAATCTCCAGTCATCCAGGGTAGACAGATATTTACTGGTTATTAGATCTTGCTAGTCTCTCTTCTCAACACAGAGCTTTCAATCTATTATGGAGGCATCAGCATGACATCAAAGGGCCAACTGAGACAAATTCATTGGGAACACTACACCAAGGTCAAAGTGAAAACAATATTTACCTGACAAAGACCTTCAGGCACTCAGGCAGATTAAATTAGAACAGGAATGAGTACATGTCTCTTCTCTATTTATTTAGTTGGCAGAACATGTTTTATTTTATATGGATCACATAGCCATCATTGAAAATGTGAGCTATTTTCAAAGTGTCACAACTTGTGGGAGAAATCTGGCTTCTTAAAGGACATAGTGTAGTCTACAGGGGCACAGAAAGAGGGGAGAGGCAGAGAATGAACATTTCCTGAGCATCTTTGTGAATCCCATACAACTCTTCACTTTGAATTCTCAGTTATCTCAATTCTGAACACTTTTTGGAAGTTATTATCATTCCCATTTTGTAGGTGAACAAATTTAAGGTTGAGTTTCTGAGGGTTTACAAAAATAAATCCATGTTTGGTTAAGTGACAGTGACATATTTCAGACCCAGGTTTATCAGACACCAAGGCCTATGACTTTTCTAAACCCTTCTGTTATTTCTGAAGGTCAGACAGAATGAATGTCACAGTGTCATGTTAAATCAAAAAGGAGGCAGAGAGATCAAGTGTCAAAGATAGTATACTTGACACTTAGACACTGAAAAACCTACAAAGTTGTCACATACCTTCCTATCTTGATATCAGCAGATATCTCTGGAAGATGCTAACTTCAAAACAGGAGGAGATTATAATCAAGTTACAGCACCTTTGTAGGCAGCTACTCAGTGGGACTGAAACTCAAGGTGCAGGTGGTCATTGCCTCGGGTATTGAGTGGGCCTGTTACTTCAAGATGGGCAGAGCACTGTTGGCTGTAGTGGGAATCCAGTGCCCAGGAGATTCAGCCTAGACCAGGCTTGCTCCATACCTTCACCATGCGACTGGCCCACTCCTAACTTTCCCTAACTTTTCTCTACAAGCTTCTGATTTTGAGTCTGCCTCAGCTCTGGCTTTAGTGATTTATAGCCCCTGAGTCTATCAACAGAGACTTGTTTCTTTAGCAGGGAGTGGTGATGGGATGAGTTTGTCTCTTACTTTCTAATTTAGAGACTCAGGACTGAATTCATGGTAACCAATTCTTTAGTGACCTCCAACATGTAGCTCCTCCTCTCATAAGTTGTTCTCCTTGAAGCCCATTTGGGTTCTGACCCTCTGCAAACACCCCCCGCCACCTTTTTTTTTTCAGGCACTCAGGATCAGGCTGTATTTTATAGGGCTCTGTATGAGAGAACCACTAAGAGAACCACAGGAGAACCACTAAGTTGCAGCCCTCTAGGATTGACCATCTCACTGAGACTTCCCTTTTCCATGCCCCCTTCCTTTAGGCCCTACAATACTACTGGTTATAGTTAAAAATTGTAAATCATGGAATTTAAACTTTGACCTTAGAAATTAGTACAGATCAATCTCAAACCTCTGCCAGTTTAACTATTTCCCCATTCAACAATAATTATTTGAAAGCTAGATCTGTTGAATCAAAATCGGCCTCTCATTGGTCCCAATTCTGCCTTTTGAGATTCTGCAGCCCACAGGAAGGTAATGTTAAGGAATACTTAAAAGAACTGGTGCCCTGAATGAGATTGTTAAGAGTGGTTTCTTGTAGGAGGAAGTATAGCATAAGAGCAAGATCCAGGCAAGCCTCAGCCAGGAGTCACCTTTGAATTCCCTGGGATCCCTTTTCCTCTGTTGGGTGATGTTTGGAGTCTCTGTTCTTCACATGAAATGAGCCAGGAATAGGCAGGTCTCCAGCTCCAGGCTGCAAATCCTCCGAGGACAGCTTCCATTGTCAAATCTTTAGAGAAGATGGACTGCATAAGAAGAAAATCTCACACTTCAGAATGGTCCCACTCAAGCTGTCAAACAGACGTAAAGCCTTGGCTGGAAGAAAGAGGTAGAAGTAAATTCTTTGTGAGTTTTTTTTTAACAACTGATTTCAAATAAACAGATGTAAATTATATAAGGCTTTGTAGAATATTTAATACATTTTATCAATGCAGAAACAAATAATAGGGATACTGTGTATTAGATAAAACTGACTACAGCTCCTCATCTGTTGGGTGCTGGTTCATTGAAAATACAGTGCCCATAGGCTCAGCAAGGGCTTCCCTGGTGACTCAGACAGTAAAGAATCTGCCTGCAATGCAGGAGACCTGGGTTCGATCCCCAGGTTGGAAAGATCCCCCAGAGGAGGACATGGCAACCCACTCCAGTCTTCTTTCCTAGAGATTCCCCATGGATAGAGCAGCATGGTCAGACAGGACTGGGTGATGAACCATAACATAGGCTCAACAAAGAGCAAGTTAACCCTTTGGGTCCTAGTGACTAAATGCTATAGGTATATCAGATCCACTTTTTCTGATACCTAAATCTCCTGGCTCTTGGGACTTGAGCCTGCTTTTTCTATTAACTCAAGTGGATAAATCCTCTACTGGCCAGGAACCAAGTGTAGCCACTCTTGGGATCAGGGACCTGGCCAGTAGAGGATGTATTCACTTGCGGTAATAGAGCAGGCTTTGTAGACAGACAGACTTGAGTTTGAATCCTGATTTTATCACGTATTAGTTGTGTGCCCTTGGTAAAATTATTTAACCTCTGATTTTCTTCCATCTGGAAGAGACAATTGCAAAAATGGAGATAATTTCGAACCCATAGAAGTGTTGCCAAGGATAAAATGCGATCATCTTTACAAATACTGTATATTATAGTAGTTGTTCAGTGACTTTTTGTCCCCTTTCTCTTTATTGCTTTTATTTTTCTTGCTTTCAGCTCTTTCTCTAGAGCTCTTCCACTAAGGTGTGGAATAAGGACATATCAGAGAGTGCTTTTGTAAATCACTTTCTCCACTCCCTGCTTTTTGGGAACGTTGCTTCTGCCTCATGCTATTGCTTCCTCTTTTGACGATTTTGATCTTCATCATCAAAATGAACCAGAGAACATGGAAGAAGCAAAACTCAAATCCATCTGCTCAGTTCTTTGTATGCATAACTTTTGGAAGGAAGCTAAAAGATATTAATGGAAATGAGTATGTTTGCGGCTTTTATTTATGATGCATCTATTCCAGACAGTACAGAAGAGGAATCAAACGTGATGCTTTAGATGAATTTGTGGGGGAGAAATTGGTCTCACCGTCCTATTCCTCCACCATCTTAGGATCTCCTCAAAACTGGAGCCAATTATACAGAGTGAAGTAAGCCAGAAAGAAAAACACCAATACAGTATACTAATGCATATATATAGAATTTAGAAAGATGGTAATGATAACCCTGTATGTGAGACAGCAAAAGAGACACAGACGTATAGAACAGTTTTTTGGACTCTGTGGGAGAGGGAGAGGGTGCGATGATTTGGGAGAATGGCAATGAAACATGTATAATATCATATAAGAAACAAATCGCCAGTCTAGGTTCCATGCCAGGTGCAGGATGCTTGGGGCTGGTGCACTGGGATGACCTAGAGGGATGGCGTGTGTGTGGATGGGGGAGGTGGGAGGGGAGATCAGGAACACGTGTACACTCGTGGCAGATTCATGTTGATGTGTAGCAAAACCAATACAATATTGTAAAGTAAAATAATAATAATAATGATAATAAATTAAAATAGAAAAAAAATAATTAATTAATTAATTTTAAAAATGAAAAAATAACAAACAAAAAAACGTGGTGCTTTCCTTCTAGGGCCCAGCTGTCCAATGAAGGAGTTGTACATGTTGGTGAGTAATTTTAGGAACGTGGTAAATGTTATAAACAAGATGTTCCAGGTTATCAGGTCATTAGAATCTAAAGACTCTGCTTCTCTAGCTCTCTCTGCTTCTCTTTCTCTCTCCCTATATCTCTTTATTGTAGATTCAGAGGGTTCCTGTATTGTCACTGTTTAAATAATAACTTACTATGAGTCTGAGAAGAACATCATAACTTACTATGAGTCTGGGAAGGACATCAGCCTTAAGTTCTCTTTAAGTTTTGCTACAAGTGAATTACAATGTGGTTAAGAACTTAATGGCAATTTGCTATTGTTAGCAAAGAATGACAGATGTGGAGATAATTTTGAATTATGTTAATGTTCTGAGGAACAAATGAGCTCCTGTTAACATAATATCTGGTTTAAATAATGCATTGCAATGTATTAAGTTTCAGTACCCTGGTGGAAAACTCAAATCTTAAGAGCAAGAGCTGTTCTTGTGAGATCTGATACCCCTAAAGACTCTACCAGAAAATTACTAGAGCTAATCAATGAATATAGTAAAGTTTCAGGATATAAAATCAACACACAGAAATCCCTTGCATTCCTATACACCAATAATGAGAAAATAGAAAAAGAAATTGAGGAAACAATTCCATTCACCATTGCAATGAAAAGAATAAAATATTTAGGAATATATCTATGTAAAGAAACTAAAGACTTATATATAGAAAACTATAAAACACTGGTGAAAGAAATCAAAGAGGACACTAATAGATGGAGAAATATACCATGTACATGGATCAGAAGAATCAATATATGAAAATGAGTATACTACCCAAAGCAATCTATAGATTCAATACAATCCCAATCACAGAGCTAGAACAAATAAGTTCACAATTTGTATAGAAATACAAAAAAACTCGAATAGCCAAAGCAATCTTGAGAAAGAAGAATGGAACTGGAGGAATCAAGCTGCCTGACTTCAGGCTCTACTACAAAGCCACAGTCATCAAAACAGTATGGTACTGGCACAAAGACAGAAATGTAGATCAATGGAACAAAACAGAAAGCCCAGAGATAAATCCACAGACCTATGGACACCTTATCTTCGACAAAGGGGGCAAGAATATACAATGGATTAAAGACAATCTCTTTAACAAGTGGTGCTGGGAAAACTGGTCAATCACTTGTAAAAGAATGAAACTAGATCACTTTCTAACACCACACACAAAAATAAACTCAAAATGGATTAAAGATCTAAACATAAGACCAGAAACTATAAAACTCCTAGAGGAGAACATAGGCAAAACCCTCTCTGACATAAATCACAGCAGGATCCTCTATGACCCACCTCCCAGAATACTGGAAATAAAAGCAAAAATAAACAAATGAGACCTAATTAAAATTAAAAGCTTCTGCACAACAAAGGAAACTATAAGCAAGGTGAAAAGACAGCCTTCAGAATGGGAGAAAATAATAGCAAATGAAGCAATTGACAAAAAAAAAAAAAAAAAACTAATCTCAAAAATATACCAGCAACTCCTGTGGCTCAATTCCAGAAAAATAAAGGACTCAATCAAAAAATGGCCCAAAGAACTAAATAGACATTTCTCCAAACAAGACATGCAGATGGCTAACAAACACATGAAAAGATGCTCAACATCACTCCTTATGAGAGAAATGCAAATCAAAACGATAATGAGGTAACATTTCACGCCAGTCAGAATGGCTGCCATCCAAAAGTCTACAAGCAATAAATGCTGGAGAGGGTGTGGAGAAAAGGGAACCCTCTTACAGTGTTGGTGGGAATGCAAACTAGTACAGCCACTATGGAGAACAGTGTGGAGATTCCTTAAAAAACTGGAAATAGAACTGCCTTATGACCCAGCAATCCCACTGCTGGGCATACACACCAAGGAAACCAGAATTGAAAGAGACACGTGTACCTCAATGTCCATCACAGCTTTCTTTATAGTAGCCAGGACATGGAAGCAGCCTAGACATCCATTGGCAGATGAATGGATAAGAAAGCAGTGGTACATATACACAATGGAGTATTACTCAGCCATTAAAAAGAATACATTTGAATCAGTTCTAATGAGGTGGGTGAAACTGGAGCCTATTATACAGAGTGAAGCCAGAAAGAAAAACACCAATACAGTATGCTGCTGCTGCTGCTGCTAAGTCACTTCAGTCTTGTCCGACTCTGTGGGACCCCATAGATGGCAGCCCATCAGGCTCCACCATCCCTGGGATTCTCCAGGCAAGAACACTGGAGGGGGTTGCCATTTCCTTCTCTGATGCATGAAAGTGAAAAGTGAAAAGTGAAAGTGAAGTTGCTCAGTTGTGTCCAACTCTTAGCGACCCCATGGACTGCAGCCCACCAGGCTCCTCTGTCCATGGGATTTCCCAGGCAAGAGTACTGGAGTGGGGTGCCATTGCCTTCTCCACCAATACAGTATACCAACACATATATATGGAATTTAGAAAGATGGTAACAACCCTGTATGTGAGACAGCAAAAGAGACACAGATGTATAGAACAGTCCTTTGGACTATGGGAGAGGGAGAGGATGTGATGATTTGGGAGAATTGCATTGAAACATGTATAATATCATACAAGAAACGAATCACCAGTCTAGGTTTGATGCAGGGTGCAGGATGCTTGGGGCTGGTGCACTGGGATGACCCGGAAGGATGGTGTGGGAGGGTGGGGGTGGGATGGAGGTTCAGGACTAGGAACACGTGTACACCCATGGTGGATTCATGTTGATGTGTGGCAAAACCAATACAATATTGTAAAGTAAAATAATAATAATAATAAATCCCAAGAGTTCTCTTTTTTTCTTTTCATTAAAGAAGGAGAAACATAAGTTCCTTTGGATTATCTAATCAAATTCCTAAGAATAAAAGTATTGCACTTGAAAGATCTTTATAAATCAGCATAACAATGCCAAAATGTACCCTGTGATGCAAAAATCATATAAATTATGACTTCTTTATAGAATATCTGTCCATTTTTTTATATTTGGTTTCTTGATGTTAATAATGATCATGAACTTTTTTGAAAGAAAATATGCCTATGTTTCTAATAATATGAATCAAATAGCCCCCATTTTCTTTAACCCACCAAACCTGAGTGTGCAGTGGCCATCTCTCTTTTTCCTGTGGCAATCCTCTGCCCTTTTAACACTGATGTCAGGTGAAGATAGATTTTATATCACCTGTCTTGACATCTTGCCTTCATAATATCAAATAATCCATGAGGTCTGTGTATATTTCTTAAGTGCTTCAGATGTTTAAGTCATCTACTTCCCTTTTCTGTGATATAAAATCATTAAAAATAGAGAGGGAGGTTTGGAGAAAGGAAAGGTAGGCTGGATTAGAATCCGACTATACATTGGAAATTTATGAGAATTTCCACTGGACAAGTGCCTTCTGTGTGCTGGGAAGTTTCCAGATATGTTTTAAAAATTGACCATATACTGTAAAGTAGGAGTTTGTTCTCAAGTTATGAGGGCAGAAACTGAGGCTCACAGAGATTAAAAGATTCATAAAAGTTTTCAGTATTAGTGATGGCTAGATGGGGATATGGGCTTCACGGGTGGTTCAGTGGGTGAAGAATCTGCGTGTGGTGCGGGAGACCTGGCTTTGATTCCTGGGTCAAGAAGATGCCCTGCAGGAGGGCATGACAACCCACTCTAATATTCTTGCTGAGGAATCTCATGGACAGAGAAGCCTGATGGGCTACAGTCCAAAGGGTGGCAAAGAGTCAACCATGACGGAAACGACTGAGCCTGTACTCTATACTTAAGTTTGTCTGGTTCCAAATCTGCTACTGACGTTGGACATGAGTTTGAGCAAATTATGGGAGATAGTGAAGGACAGGTAAGCCTGGCATGCTACAATTCATAGGGTCTCAAACAGTTGGACACGACTTAGCAACTGAACAACAAAAACTAAAGTTGGTCTGAATCAGCAAAATAGGGATTCATCATCAGGCTGGTTTTAGAAAATCAGAGATCAAATTGCCAACATTCACTGGATCATCGAAAAAGCAAGAGTTTCAGAAAAACATCGATTTCTGCTTTATTGACTATGCCAAAGTCTTTGACTCTGTGGATCACAATAAACTGTGGAAAATTCTGAAGGAGATGAGAATACCAGACCACCTGACCTGCCTCTTGAGAAACCTATATGCAGGTCAGGGAGCAACAGTTAGAACTGGACATGGAACAACAGACTGGTTCCAAATAGGAAAAGGAGTACGTCAAGGCTGTATATTGTCACCCTGCTTATTTAACTTCTATGCAGAGTACATCATGAGAAACTTTGGACTGGAAGAAACACAAGCTGGAATCAAGATTGCCAGGAGAAATCTCAATAACCTCAGATATGCAGATGACACCACCCTTATGGCAGAAAGTGAAAAGAATTAAAGAGCCTCTTGATGAAAGTAAAACAGGAGAGTGAAAAAGTTGGCTTGAAGCTCAACATTCAGAAAATGAAGATCATGGCATCCAGTCCCATCACTTCATGGGAAATAGATGGGGAAACAGTGGAAACAGTGGCTGATTTTATTTTGGGGGGCTCCAAAATCACTGCAGATGCTGACTGCAGCCATGAAATTAAAAGACAGTTACTCCTTGGAAGGAAAGTTATGACTCACCTAGACAGCATATTAAAAAGCAGAGACATTACTTTGCCAACAAAGGTCCGTCTAGTCAAAGCTATGGTTTTTCCAGTAGTCATGTGTATGGATGTGAGAGTTGGACTATAAAGAAAGCTGAGTGCCAAAGAATTGATACTTTTGAACTGTGGTGTTGGAGAAGATTCTTGAGAGTCCTGTAGACTTCAAGGAGATCCAACCAGTCCATCCTAAGGGAGATCGGTCCTGGGTGTTCATTGCAAGGACTTATGTTGAAGTTGAAACTCCAATACTTTGGCCACCTGATGTGAAGAGCTGACTCATTGGAAAAGGCTCTGATGCTGGAAAGGATTGAGGGCAGGAGGATAAGGGGAAGACAGAGGATGAGATGGTTGGATAGCATCACTGACTCGACGGACATGGGCTTGTGTGTACTTCAGGAGTTGGTGATGGACAGGGAGGCCTTGCTTGCTGTGGCTCATGGGTTCACAAAGAATCGGAAACGATTGAGCGACTGAACTGGACTGAACTGAGGGGCTCATCAGTATGATGCAGCTCATGATGTTTGTTTGTTTTTTTCTGGTCAGCACATGGATATGCTCTCTCTGGTTAGCCCTTCTTACTCTCTTTTGAACTATGGTGTTGGAGAAGACTCTTGAGAGTCCCTTGGACTGCAAGGAGATCTAACCAGTCCATTCTAAAGATCAGCCCTGGGATTTCTTTGGAAGGAATGATGCTAAAGCTGAAACTCGAGTACTTTGGCCACCTCATGCGAAGAGATGACTCATTGGAAAAGAATGTGATGCTGGGAGGGATTGGGGGCAGGAGGAGAAGGGGACGACAGAGGATGAGATGGCTGGATGGCATCACCAACTCGATGGAAGTGAGTCTGAGTGAACTCTGGGAGTTGTTGATGGACAGGGAGGCCTGGCGTGCTGCAATTCATGGGGTCACAAAGTGTTGGACATGACTGAGTGACTGAACTGAACTGAACTGAACTCTTTTATATCCTGATGTGCATTCACATACACACACACACACACACCCACGCACACACAAACACACTATGTATATATAAACACACATTTATATATAACATATTATTTTCTATCCTTTGTTTCTAGAAACATTTAGAGTTTGTGATCTCTCTCTCTGGTATAATGAATTATTGTGTGTTTTGGTGCAAGAGAAGTGGAGCATTTTAGTCTAGGCCTAACCAATTACTAACAATATATGTGCTTTGGGCAAGACTTTAGCCCAATTCCACCACACAAGTGGAAATAGCCAACCCTAGGTTGCAGAGCTGTTGTAAAGATGAAAACACATGTAAAGTGCCTGGTATTTGGTAAATATTAGTGCCCTCCATGATCCCTTCCCACCCTCATCAGCATCTTTTGTGAAATCACTTTGAAAATTCTCCACTGTTAGTTAGCTCTAATACTGACTGTTCTGAGAAAAGTGTTGGTTGAGGCTATAATATTAATTGCTACAGTAAGGAAATATTAAACTAGAATTCTTCCTGCCTCCATGTCTACTGAGGTATAGAGTTAGAAGATACCAAGTACAAAAGAGAATGTGAGAATAGCCTTCATATTAATGTACCATAATTTATAATAGAAATATTCAGTATTTCATTCATGATCCTTTTTTCCTTACCATACCAAAGATGTAAAAATGGGTCATAATAAGGAAAGGTGGGAAGATAGGTGAAAAGTTATCCTAGGAGTTGGCTATCACTGTGTTTAATATCTTTACTTCTTTCCCTTACTTCAACCCAATGGGGATGGTGGTCTGTGTGGCCCTTTGGAGAGCTAGACGTATATGTTACTGCAGAAGTTGGTGGGAAGGGCAGGTCTGTTTCCTTGGGTCTGATTTTCAGGTAGGATATCTAGAAGACAAGTCTGACAGACTGCTTTGGTGATAGAAGTAGAAGAGGGTTACTCAAATCTCTTTAATCTGTGTTCCTCGATCTCATCTGGAGAAGGTACATGAATGATTCTGATGGAGTAGACTGGGCCACACAGAGGAACTTAGAGCAGATGCTGCCAGTGCTTCATATCTGTCACTCAGGCCCTTCCATTTCAGTGCACTCCTAGTAACTCCAGTCCTAAAGACTTTTCTAGAACTGGAGAGGGCCACTCTGCCTGGGGTAGACCAGAAGTGTCAGGGAATTAATTCCTCCTTGGAGCAGTCTTAGAACAAGTTTGAATTGAAGTGTGAGCACAAAGTGTATTTGTATACCTACTAATACCACAGATTTCTTGCTTCTAACCTGGGATATTCCTGAGGCACGTGTTTGACACTCTCTGCCTTGTTCCCTGTGGACATAAATGTAATTCTAATGGCAGCTGGTTTTATGTTGTGCTCTTCACTGGTAGTTTCCTCCTCCCTCATTACCCTGCTCCTATTTCTCTGCAAGTCCCCAAAACTATTTGCATTCAAATCCTCACCCAAGGGTCTACTTTTGGAGGAATTCAAACTAAGACAATGAGCACTAAAGAAGGTCAAAGGAAGAACACCCTTATGAAAGGATTCTGGAACTCACCAACCAAGTCACAAAAGGGGACCTGTTACTGGTGGTGATAATAGACGTGATGATAATCCTTGGCAGGCTGAGCATCACAATTATAAGTATTCTCATCTATGGTGAATTGGAATGTAGTTTAAGCTTATACAGTATCTCAGCATTTTTTTCGATATAATGGCAACGGTAATTATGAAGACCGTGGAATTGGTTATTGTTAATTTTTAAGGGGAAAGAAATGAAGCTCAGTTCAACAACCACCAGTTTATTCTCAGTATGAATCTCAGAAGACTTCAGATACAGCATTTGAAGAGACCATATTTCCTATAGCCAGAGGGCAGATCTAGCTAAAAATTAGATGCAGACCTGAGTGGAAATAGTATAATTGTAAAGACAATTCTCAGCCATGCCAAGTCTCTTATACTAAAATTGGGGCCTTGATAGGAAAGGACTGTGGCTCTGACATCTGAGATGGGGATATTTGTGGCAGATAAACTTGAAAACATTGAATTTGTAGATTCTCTTGAACACCTAGGCCTATAGAAATGGTTCACTCCTCATTGTTATAGGATTATAGATTTTCTCATTGCAGACAAATCATAAGAGATTTTATAAGACATCTCTTAATGAGATGATACTTACCTTGTTCAAAGTTTACCTCTATCCCACTTATAGATTCTAGGATAATAACTAGGATAGAAACTCAGCTTGAACTCTTGGAAAAATAATTTCCCTGCTCCAGGAAAAAAGGAATTATCTCAAAAGAGCTATAAGACTTGGAAAATATGTCCTGGCAGAATCAGGAAAACATACTTGAAAGTGGACTTTGAGGGTTCCACTCAGCAGGGAGGACTATAAGACTGAAAACAAAGGACTTCAAAATGAGGGGATTCCCTACTCTTCCCCATGACATCAGTTTTAATGTACTGGGAAGGACTTCTGTAGTCCATGCTAATATACTGCTGGCATAGTTATTTGAAGCTTGGAAAATGATGGCCTGCATCAAATGAAATGCAATTACTGTATAAATACTCAGCTCTTTTGCTCTTCAGATGGGAGATTTCTTGGATCAGTGTTGAACACTCTTTCCTAAGTTTTCTCTTAGCATTAAGCAGCAAAACCCTGACTAGTTTCCTGGGGTGGGGAGGGGTGAAGAAATGTCACTGATGACAACTGAGCTAAGGGCTGAATGTCAGTATGTCAGGGAGGAGGTTCTCCATCTTGAGTCAACTTGGAGACCTATCAGGACTCAAGACTGTAAAGGTATCTTGGGAGAGAATCAATCAGGGTAAAATTTTCCTATCCTGTTACCATTTTTCCTCCCCTTTGCTTTGACTCCAAAGATAAAAGAAACTATTTAGCAATCTAGGGATAAGGAGGGAGGAAAAAAGAGGAGAAATACAAGCCAAATGTACAGAAATCAAGTCAAATACTAATTTTTATGGCTCTAGGCTTTCGTTTTAAAATAAGTACCTGAACTGGGAACTTCCACATGTACGAACTGGGTTTTACAGTTCTTTTTTTTTCTTCTTTTTCTTCTTTTTCTTCTTCTTTTTTTGAGGGAGAGGGTGAGATGATTTGGGAGAATGGCATTGAAACATGTATAATATCATGTAAGAATCGAATTGCCAGTCTATATCCGATGAAGGATATGGCACGCTGGGGGCTGGTACGCGGGGATGACCCAGAGAGTTGTTGTGGGGAGGAGGGTGGGAGGGGGGTTCATGTTTGGGAACGCATGTACACCTGTGGTGGATTCATGTCAATGTATGGCAAAACCAATACAGAATTGTAAAGTAAAATAAAAAATAAATTAAAAAAAAATAAAATAAATAAAAAAACATAAAAATAAATCTAGCTTGAAAAAAAAATAATAAATCTAGGTTTTACAGTTCTGAAAAGACAGAGGAACCAAGATCAAATTGCCAACATTTGTTGGATCAAAGAGAAAACAAGAGAATTCCAGAAAAACATCATTGATTACACTAAAGCCTTTGACTGTGTGTAATATGACAAACTGTGGGCAATTTTTGAAGAGATGGGAATACTAGAACACCTTATCTTTCTCCTGATTCAGGTCAAGAAACACCAGCTAGAACCAGACATGGAACAACTGACTGGTTCCAAATTGAGAAAAGAATATGTCAAGGTTGTATATTGTCATCCTACTTATTTAACTTATATGCAGAGTACATCATACAAAATGCCAAGCTGCATGAGTCACAAACTGGAATCAAGATTTCTAGGAGAAATAGCAACAACTTCAGACAGGCAAATGATATCATTTCACTCTAATGGCAGAAAGTGAAGAGGAGCTAAACAGCTTCTTAAGGAGAGTGAAAGAGAAGAGTAAAAAAGCTGGCTTAAATCTCAGCTTGAAAACAAACAAACAAACAAACAAAAAACTAAGATCATGGCATTTGGTCCCATCACTTCAGGCAAATTGATGGGGAAAAAGTGGAAACATGAAAGTTTTATTTTCTTGGACTCCAAAATCACTGTGGAAAGTGACGGCAGCCATGAAATTAACAGACACTTGCTCCTTGGAAGAAAAGGTATGACAAACCTAGACAGCATATTAAAAAGCAGACACATTACTTTGCCAACAAAGGTCCTTATAGTCAAAGCTATGGTTTTTCCAGTGGTTATGTATGGATGTGAGAGTTGGACCATCAAGAAGGTTGAGCACTGAAGAACTGATGCTTTTGAATTGTGGTGCTGAAGCAGACTTTTGAGAGTCCCTTGAACAGAAAAGTAATCCAACCAGTCAATCCTAAAGGAAATCAACCCTAGATATTCCTTGGAAGGGCTGATGCTGATGCTGAAGCTGAAGCTCCAATACTTTGGTCACCTGATACAAAGAGCTGACCCATTGGAAAAGACCCTAATGCTAGGAAAGGTTGCAGGCAAGAGGAGAAGGGGTGACAGAGGATGAGATGGCTAGATAATACCACTGACTCAATGGACATGAATTTGAGCAAACTCTGGGAGATAATGAAGGACAGGGAGACCTGGCATGCTGTAGTCCATGGGGTCACAGAGCCGGACATGACTTAGTGACTGAACAACAACAGCAACAAGTTTTTCATTTTAAAATAAATCCAAGCTGTGAGGAAACAGAAAATATACAATTAATCAGTTTTTAAATTTTTATATCTTAGACTAGATAGTCTAATTACTGAATTGACATTATGTTCTGATTTAAAATTTATATTTTAAAAAATAAAAATAAAACCTTGGCAGAATAAAAATAAATAAATAAAAGGATGTAGGAGTGTCTTTTAACTAAAAGTGATTCAAAACGTCCTGATTTTTCATTCAGTGGCATAAAAGATATTTCTGGAGAATATCTAAATTCCAATGAAACAAATAAACATACAAACATACTCATTTGATTATATCAAGTGTGCTCTTCAACATGCTTCTTCTGCTACTTCATTATTGCTTTTGTCTGCTCCCAATATCTTCTGTTATAGTAATAAAAACATAGCTGACAGCAACTGATGTAGAGGAAAATTAACTTAGAGTACAGGAAGAAATCTAAGCTGTCTCATACATTCTTTTCTAGTCAGTCATACTTCAGGGTTGGTAACTCCCAGGCTCCTTTAAAGCCATATTCACATTGCTTTCTTTGTTTTCTTTTCAAGCATAAAATGATATATAAACAATGAAAAAAAGTATAAGAGATGAAAGTTCGAAAACCATGAAGCCATTTGGCTTTCTTTATTTGCAAAACAAATACAATAATCTTTGCTTCATAATGAAGAAAGAAACAGGAGGAGTTGAGATGGCCACCCACAATGTGGAATAAGTCATTTACTATCACATGTTCCACTGGATTCTTCCAGAGCATTGAACATCATGCACCCACCAACAGATCTGTGACCCGAGCCAAGTGTTTCTCTCTTGCTGTGAGCGTTTTGTGTTACAGAAAACAAAATACAAAGCTATACTCAAATCCTGCAAGATTACTTCCCCTTTCTTTGCATGAACCTTCATTTACCATGAAAGGTAACAATTTTGTTAGCACTATTTATTCCCTTCCAAACACTCTTGATTGGTCCTTGAGACCTAATGTTTTTTAAAAATTGTTGCAGATTGATTTACTAGAGAATTCCTCACTCTACATCAGATCCTCTCTTGGCGAAATTCAATAATTCAGAGAAAACAGTAATTGGAATGGTCCTAAAATATGGGTAGGGCTCAAGATGCCCACCTCTTTCTTTGAATTATTGTCTCTGTAACTGTACAGAGAGAGGTTATATGTATAGGCCAGAGGTTCTCAACCACAGTAATTTCACACCCTCACCTCCATGACATTTAGTAATGTATAGAGATAAATTTGATTGTCACAACTGGGGAGGGGTACTGAGAGTATCTAGTGGAACGAGACCTGGAATGCTGCTAAACATATGTGTTAGCCTCCTATTGTTGTGTAACACAGCAGCTCTAAGCAGCACTCATGTATTGCCTCAGAGCTCCATAGGTCAGAAATCTTGAGAATTGGGAGGGGCGATCAAGCAGGTTCTCTATCTAGAGTCTCACAGGGCTGAAATCAAGGTGTTGGCCAAGACAGACTCTTATATGGAATCTCTGTGGAAGAAGACTTTTGTAAGATCATTCGGGTTGTTGGCAGAATTCAGCTCCTTGCTGTTGTACGACTGATGTCCTCATTTCCCTGCTGGCTGTCAGACATTGTTAGAGCCTAATGGCATCCGTATTAGTTAGCTTATGTCCCCTGCCATCCATAATAAATGCCATAATAGCATGTTATTGTGAATTTGTGCTTTGAATTTGTTTTCCTCTTCTGTTACCAGCTAGAGAAAACTCTTTTTTTAAAAGTGTTTACTTAACCAGATCAGGCCTATGTGAATAATCTTTATATTTTAAAGTCTTCTTTATGGGAATTAATTAATCTCCAAAAAATCACTTCATAGTATTTAGATTCGTTTTTGATTGAACAATGAGGGGGGCGTAGCCAAGGGAGACCATCCTTAGAATTCTGCTTACCCCATGCCTAAGACAACAAAGATTTATCTGGCTCTAAATGCTAATATTGCCAAGATCAAAAAGCTCTGGTTTAGGCATATCTTCTTGTGCATAGTGGAAATATTTTGTTTATCTTTCTTGTGAAAGACAGATTCACAGCCTATAGCACTTGAAAGAAGCATATGTCAGTGGGTTTCTGATCATGATCCAAAACTCTCATTTTGTCAGAGCTGTTGATCACAAAGATCTTAAAGGTTGCTTGATATCTGCTGGTCCTAACCCATCAACCTCTTAGCTTCACATCCATCAGTCTACTTAGTTTACATTCTATTTTTTGACATGCATGGTATTTCATTTAAAATTGTTAGAAAAAAAGAGGAGAATTAAACATTCTTTATCTTCGGCCAAATGACAAAAATGTGGACATATGTGTAATTAGAATACAGGTTCCTAATTACAGGGGCTTTTTTTTTTTTTTTTTTTTTTTTGTCACTGATGTACTGAACACCTAGCACAATTTGAGGCACATGTTAGGCACAGAGTGAATATCCATTGGATGAATGAATTTCCCAGTCAAGGATAATGTAACAATAGGAATCTTGACTTTCTGTACAAATACTCAGATTTAAATGGGTCTGAGACTTGAATGGAAAATGCTCTATTATGACATATAAAAGGATGAAGCATATACTTACACAGCTTGAGATCAGAAATGCCCTGATGGGTATATAAAGATATGTAGACTCTCAACCTTGCTTAAAGTTAGAGAAGCCACCTGTTTTAAATTCCTACTCTAGGAAGAAATCTCCTGAATGACACCACCCCTGATGCATCTAGTTTCTGTTTGAGTCCTAGACTGTGTGGGTAAACAATCCACCTGCAATTGAGGAGACACAAGAGATGCATGTTCAATCCCTGGGTGGGGAAGACCCCCTGGAGGAGGAAATGGCAACCTATTCCAATATTCTTGACTAAAAAATTCCTTGAACAGAGGAGCCTCACAAGCTATTCATTTTATGGAGTCACAGAGTCAGACAGGACTGGGCATGCATGAACAGATGGTGTCACGGGAACTGGACACTTTGGAATAGAAATCTTCAAGGAGATTTTACCCCCTGAATACTCCCTAAAAGAATTTTGGGGAATCATAGACCCCTTTGCACATTTTAATTTAACATTGAAAACTTTTAAATTATAAGTTAACAGTTACAAAGAATGTAATTTCTGGTATATCCCATATCATGTAAGTATTTTAAATATATTTTGTTAAAACATCCAGATTGATAGTTTTAGTTCATTCAATTTGTGAATATGTCTTCCATAATATCTGTCAGACAAATGCAGTTCAAATTGTCTATTCAAATAGACGAATCAGGCTTACTTTCTGTAAGAAAAATAATCCAAATTCATTTTTCAATTTAAATAAGCTAGACTATTTGTCTCCCTGTGACAACCATTTCATTTCTAAATTCTAATTCTAAGATAAATCAATATATAGATAGATATAGAACCTTAAAATGAGTCTGTCACCTGGATGAAATAAGGCACTGTCCTATCAATATTTCTTACAGATGAACTTTCTGCTTTGCTGTCACTTCTTCAGGAGTTATACATCCTCAAAGTATTCCTTTGTTGGTTCCCCAAAGGATTGTACACCCTGAGAAATGTGTGACAGTAAGGGTGAGGAACAGGTTTGAACATAGGTTTTTCCTTAATACAATAAGTAGGAGAAATACAAAGAGAGGTGACATAGGATAAGTTTTAATCTCAGATAGATACATTTTGGGGAAAATTACACATAGAGGTTGAGGATTTGGGAAATGATTCTTCTAAAACTATATATCCCCAAAGACCCCTAGAAAAATCTTAATATACTTCCAGGGACATAAGCCCCTCACTTTGAAGACTGCTGGTTTACATGATAATCTGTTAAATAGTTAGAAAAAACTCTTTTAAATTATGAAATAGTGAACTGAAATATACTTCCTACCATATATCTTGACTTCCCTTGTTTCTCAGACTGTAAAGCATCTGCTAACAATGCGGGAGACCAGGGTTCAATTCCTGAGTCAGAAAGATCTCCTGGAGAAGGAAATGGCAACCCACTCCAGTATTCTTGCCTGGAAAATCTCATGGACGGAGGAACCTGGTAGGTTACAGTCCATGATGTTGCAAAGAGTCGGACACAACTGAGCAACTTCACTTTGACCGTATATCTATTCTTCTATGTTTCAGTTCTCTTTGAGTACCTAGAGCAGGACAAATTCATCTTCCATTGATGATGCTCTAAACATTTGAAGATTCTATGATGTATTCTTGATGTCTCCCCATTTCTAGGATTCATAGTCCCAGTTTCTTGAATTGCTCATTGTCTATCCTTAATTTCATTCCCTTCACCCTTATATTTATCTTCCCATTAAAATACTCGAGCTAATAAAAATTTTCCTTAATTTTTATGTCCAAAACAGTATAATGCTTCTACTATAAGGGTTAAAGTATTAATCTTTGTGATAAATTTACAATGTGAAGAGCTACCATTTATTGAATGCTTAGTATATGCTTAGTGCTCAAAATAAAAACTGCAATGAAGATGCTATTCTCATTTTACAGATGAGAAGAATGAATCAGGGGGAAAAAAAACTAGATAACCTGAATAAAGTCAAAAGGTTCATTCAGAACCTTGTTTATTAATCAGTTGCTGACTGGGCCAGTAGTTGGTTTAATAGCAATATGGCAACACGTGGAACATATTTCTATAGGTATGCAGGGACCCCAAGTAGTTGAGATACGTGATTAAGCAAAATGTTAGGATTACCTAAACAAACTCTGAAAAAGTCCTTGTAAATCTAAGATGATCTGGAAAGTACTGTGGATAACCTGCTTAGGTGACCTAGTGAAGTTCCAGGGTTTCCAAACGACTCTGCTCAGTACAAGGGATTGCTTGGAGCATCTTGTGGACTGGTGCTGGGGAAAGCGGGAGGCCCCAGTGAAGGGACTTCCCATCTCCCGTCCACTGCTTCAACCAAACAGATCTACTCTTCTCCAGTTTTATTTGCTTGCCCTCCTCCAATAAGTAGATAGAGATAAAACTGTGATAGGGTTAGAAATAGAGATATGTGTATGTGAGTGTGAGTGTAAGAGGGAAAGAGAGAGAAACCACTAGTCATGAAAAGAATGCTAATTTTGCAGCCAGCTTGTTTGGGTTTGATCCTAGTATTATATATACTATTAGGCAACTTGGGTATGGTTTTTAGCTACTTTGAGCTTTAATTCCCTCACTTGACATATGGCAGGTACTCAAAGATCTTTGTTGAGCAAATAAGTGAATGGATAAATAAATATTTTGGCAAAAATAAACTTGCAGGGTTATGTTGAGGCTTTATTATAGAGTCTTTAGCATGCTTGGTATATAGCAGGCATTTTGCAAATAATAATAATAATAATAGCCACTTATTATTGTTAGTGGTAGTGTAATTATTATTGATTCATTGCTTTGGGGGGGTTGATGTGGCCGGTGCTCATGTAGCACTGTTCTCTAAGCTAGAGATTCCTTTTAAAACTTGAGAACAAATATTATATGTTGCTGAATGTTGGGAATGCACCTGAGTCCAAAGTGGCTTTCCCATCATAACAGGAGATCATGGGAGTCTCAGAGGCTTCTTGGTTCTCCACTTTTGCAAGTGTTACCTGAAAAATTTGGTCGTAAAAACACTGGCAACATATTATCTGGAAGAAGTCTTGCCATTGTGCCAGGTGTGCCAAAATCATACAGCGACTCAACGGGATCAGTTCTTGCAGCCCAAGAGGTATGCATGTTTTCTGTCAGTGGTATTCTTGGGGCTTGAATCATACTCCCTAGCGATACCCACTTCTATCTATTGAGAGCTTTCATTTTCTGGGTTAGAATAAATTATAAACCTGCAGACTCTTCTTCTTGAGGGAGGAAGGAGAAAAAAAGTGACCTGAAAATTGATGTCTTTAATCTACCTAAATCATTTCCAGTTAAATACCATTGTCTTGTGGATCCATTCATCTGCTGCAGATCGTAAATTCTCCAAGGCAAGACCTTGTCTTTTCATAGATTGTGGAAAATGGTGCAGACACTTTTAGCACTTGTGTTATAACAGATGGTTATCATTTATAACAAAAGAATAAGAATGGCAGCCTAATCACATATCCTAGAAGTTTGGTATGGAAAAGAAATCCCACCATATATATATATATATATATATAGTAATCCCATTACACTGTATTGTAAAAAGTATGTATGTTTTGCACTAGGAAAATCTGACAACTTTTTTTTTTTCAATTTTAGAAAACAGACCAGTGAGAGTTAATTCTAACTATGTAAAAATTCTTTGCTTTACAAGACACTTTTTATAAAGAGTCTCTTAAAATAGCCAGATCTGTTTTTGGAGTATTCAAAATTGAATTTGCTTTACAAAATGCTGATTAGATTCAACTTTTCAGGAAAAAGGAAAGTGTACACAAATGGGACATTGCATGTTAAGAGTTAATGGTGATGTCTCACTTAGTGATCATAGTGAAAACAAGGCCCACCCTTCTAGAACTTGAGGCCATCAACGTCTCTATAGCTAAATGTGGCAGGTGGCTTTTACAAGGCATTAGGTGTCTTCACTCCAAGAAAGAAACCTAAACCAGCACTGGGGTCATTGACCATCATTAACTCTGTGACTCTTGAGGCCAAAGGCATCAATCCATGCTCTTAAAAAGCCATGCATTATTCAACATGTAATGCCCTATTAGCTTCAGTAGACATATGTTTGCTTTTTTTTTAATGGAAACAATTATGGAAAAATGTTGATGACTTTTATTCAAATGAATGAAAGAATTTGGGGGAAAAATATGTATTTTTCTCATATATGTGTCATGGGCAAGGAGAGAGAAAGGGAAAGTTAGAGTAGGACTAGACAGGAACACAGGTTCAGAAGAAGGGACCCCCAGATTACAGAAAACTGTTTACCACACACATGAAACTATCTTTCTTACAAAGCCCTCTGCTTGCAAATACAAGGTGCTTGCCAATTATTGCTTTTCTTCCTCAATTCTGAGGCACAGCAGGAAAAAGCAGCAGTGGATACTGCAGCACTCAGTTTAGCAACAGAGAATTGTACAGGCGCTGTATTGGACTCAAATATGGGAAGACAACAAAACTGTAAGGGAAGAAGGAAAAGCACACTTAAATAAGACACCTGAATGCCTTCAAAGACCAATATATTATCTTTGAAACTGCTGTTTTCTATAGTAAAAAATACGAGAATACTTTGTTTTGAAGTTGGCTACTGTAGTCAAATGTGCTATTCATATTTTCCCAAGGGTTCCAAACCAATAGTTCATTAGTCTCTGTTAATACTACAGAAAGGCAAGGGGGCACCTTTGCAAGTATTAGGGCCAATAAATGGGGTACTCTGTAAGAAGTGCAATGCTTGGAATTTTCATAGGGTTTCATTTCTGCACTTTCTGAATGATTTTCATCTCCCTACCTTATAAGCTTTTTGCGTGCTGTGTGTGCTCATGAGCATCTAGATTGTCAGCATACAAGGAGTATTTAATACACTGAGTGTTATTTTGGGCCTGGCGTTGAGTGTGTGAGGAAAGAGAGGAGGATCCTGAGTTGGGTAGAGGGAAAGATAAGTGGGAGATTCTGCCCTTATAGGAGAGGAAAATGGTTCATTTGGATTGTTTGATGTTAATAAATGTTCATGCTTGCATTTCAGGTTCTGCCACATCGTGTTCAGAAATGCCCCTCTCACGGACGCAGTTTCTGTTCAGAGCCAGGCCAGCACAGACAGGATTGGAGAAAGGGACGATCCTCATCAGCAGAGAGAGGAAATCTATTGTGTGCCCTGAGGGGAGAGGGATCTCTAGAGTGTAAAAATGTGTGCTTGGGACCACGTGGGCAAGAGGTGAGGGTGAAGAATCGGGCAGCCAGAGAACGAAGCTTCAACCCTTCCCAAGCAGAGCGCTGCGGAAGGTGGGTTGCTCACAGGGTGGAGCTGGGGGTTACTCCCCAGCGCCTGGGCAGGGAAACAGCAGGGAACTGGGAACCTGTGTGGCAGAGCCTGGCTCTGCCAGGACGAGGTGTTGGGGTATGAGGGTGGGGTGGGGGCCTGAGGGGTGGCTTGGAGCCCTGGCTGTGGCTGCCTGACGTCACCGGCCTCTCTGGCAATAGGCTGCGAGCTGAGCTCCCCAAAGCGGCAGCGGCGGCGGCAGCGCGGCTCGGTTTCTGGCCTCTTCACTCCGCGCCTTCTGCAGCCGCTACTGCAGCCGCGCGGCGGGGCTCCCTCCTTGCAGCCAGCTGGCGGCCCCAGGTAAGGGACGCGGGGTGACTGAAACTCGGGGCGGCCGGGTGGCCAGGCGCGAGTGGGTAGGACAGCCCTGGCGGCCTGCGCAGGCACCTCTGGCCGTGGCTTCGGCCCCCGCCCCTGCCCCAGCCCGGGCTTGCGCGCCGCCTCTCTGCTCCGCAGTGCAACAGTTTGCAGCGGCCTCTTGAGAACGGCAAGGGGGCTCTGCTGAGCGCTAAGGGTCTTCCTGGCTCTGGTCCCGGGGAAGAGCCTCAGGGCCCTCAGGCTGAGTCTGGAAAGGCCCGAGAGAAGGTCCGTTCCCCAAACTTTGCAGGCGGGAACCCTCCCCCTTTCATTTCCAGCACCATTAGAAGCAGGATACTGTCAAGTGGGGGTGGAGACACAGAGAGATGGGGATAAGGGGGCGTTTGCAGGGATGTGCTTTAGCTAAGAAAGGTGCTTCAGCCTGTTTTTTTTTTTTTTTCTTTTGATTGGGGGCTGGGGAGGTACCAAGGAGGAAAGCTGGAGCAAGGGTGGAGCGCAGCCCTGCGTGTCAGCCGTGGCCGCGGACAGGGGTGGAGTGGGATGTGGCTCCAGGGTTACCCCCATGGGAATGGTACCTAAGGCATCTGACATCGTTCAGGGAGGGTCTGGAGGGCGGGGGACAGAAGGTAGGATTGCGTTCCCGGAGACGGCTCGGCGGCCCAGGGTGGGTGCTGGGAAGGGTAAGATCCAGGAGAAGACATCCATTGAGAGGGCGCAGAAAAGAGGCGAGCCGGCGCTCTGAGAAGCGAGGACCGCGTTTCGAAGTGGCTGTGTCTGTTGCAATTAGAAAGTTGTGGAGGGCGCAGGGAGTCTGCTTTATCTGCTGAGTAATCGGCATCTCCGCGGTGTCGGCGCAGACCCTCTTCTCCGCAAAGTGGCGAGAGCGCGGAACTGGAGGCTTTGGTGCGCGGCCAGCGGCGGGCGGGCGGACTGGGGTCTGTGGGCTGTGAAGATCGGCAGCGCCCAGCTGAGGCAGAGCGCTCAGAGGGCCGCTTTGCAGTGGCGCTGATCATTCAGGGTCTCTGTGCTCCCCGGGCAGTGGCCGGGATCCTAACCAAGCCTGTTCTCTTTGCAGCCTGGTGCCTTGGCAAAGGAAAAGGGCGCGCGGACACGCGTTCGAGGCGGGGCCGGAGAGGATCTCCTGGGCGCCGCTCGCTCCCTGGCCGGTTTGCTTGCCCACAGTTGCTCCCTTAGTCCTTCGCTCGCGTGCGCATCCCCTCCCACAGCAGGGAGTAGTTTTGGGTGCTGCGGGCTCCGTCCTTTTCTTGGCTGGTGGGAACCGTGTGCTCAAAAGAGGAAGTCTTGTGGGCCCAGCCCCTCCCAGCCCAGCGCCGATGAGTGCCAGGGCGCCCAAGGAGCTGAGGCTGGCGCTGCCGCCGTGTCTCCTCAATCGGACCTTCGCTTCCCCCAACGCCAGCGGCAGCGGCAACGCGAGCGCCCGTGGCCCAGGCGCAGGCGGCGGGAGCGGCGGCACCTGCATCTCGCAGGTGGGACAGCAGCTTTTCCAGTCCTTCTCCTCCACGCTGGTGCTGATTGTCCTGGTCACCCTCATCTTCTGCCTCATCGTGCTGTCCCTCTCCACTTTCCATATCCACAAGCGTAGGATGAAGAAGAGGAAGATGCAGAGGGCTCAGGAGGAATATGAGCGGGATCACTGCGGCGGCAACCGCGGCGGGAGGGGGCTGCCCCAACCTGAGGGAGGCCAGGCTTCGACCCAAGGAAAAGAAGCCCGGCTGGAGAGGCAGGCCCGGGACTCTGCCTTCTGCGCCCCATCCAGCGCTTCTTCTTCGTCTTCTCCCCCTGGCCTCCCATGCCAGGCCCCCTGTGCTCCGCCTCCACCGCCGGCCCCCAGTCCGCAAGGAGCACACACAGCCTCCTCCTGTTTGGACCCAGTTGGCGAGGGCCTTTTGCAAGCGGTGGTACTATCCTGATTGTCTAGCCCCTCTCCTCTTCCCTTCCTCCTTTCCAGCATTTTTGCCGTCCTTGCTTTTTTTTTTTTTTTTTTCTCCCTTCCGGTCTTTCTCTTCCACTTTCCTGTGGCCTCCCTTTCCTCTTCCCTTTTTCCTTATCTGTCCTCCCCCTCCTCTGTTTCTCCTCCGCCGAGGCACTGTGCGGTATTTGTAAATATTGGGCGAGGGAAGTCTCGGAAGAAGAAATAACGCTGATAATACTTTATTATTAATATTTATAGTAATTATTATAATATTAATTACACGATCCAAGCGCATGACAAATCACATAATTTCCTCATTGTCAATGAAAGACGCGTCTTCCCTTTCCACCCTGCGCCCCCCACAATACGGAGGAGGAACCGCACAAGCTACCAAATATGTAAAAGGCATTGACCCCCTGGAGCAAAGGGAGTGGAGGGGCCTGGTGTGTTGTACATAGCTGTCAAGTTAAGGTTCATTACCTTTCTTCTCCTTAACCCCCAAAGCTTTCACTTTTCCTTCAGCTTCCCTCCCTTCCCCATTCCTACCTTCAGCTGGGTTCAGGCAATAGTACACTATAAAGAAAACGTAAACTTAAGCACCAGGACTACAAGAGGCCACAGAGACTTGTCCCAGAAAAACGTTTATGACAGGTACTGCTCTCCAGCCAGCCCTCTTCTTACCTTCAGTCTCTCTTTTCTAGGACCAGGCATTTTAATTTACTTTTAGAAATGCCCCTTGCTGGTCGAGCATAAATTCATTGAAAATCTTTTAAATGAGTTTAAAAGACAGAATCTAGTCCTTTATCCTTGCCCCACCCCCGCCTGTGCACCTTTGACTTGTGGCATTTCAGGATTCACGGAGGATGCGGGAGCTGTCCAGCTAGATCTGGTGCTGAAATTGTCTCAGAACTGGTTACATTCTTTGGTTGTGCAGGTGCAAAAGGGGCTATTTTGGAAAGTGAATATGCTAGCTTTTTGTTGGTTTCTTTTCTCTTTTTCTACAGTCGGGTTTATACGTACTATTGGTTTTCTTCTTATTAAACATTGCATAAATTACCCTTTTTTTTTCTTGTAAAAAAATAAATTAGGCAATGTGCAGTACTGAAAGTGCAGTGTTTAACCAACCAGAATGTTTCTGTTTAATTTTTAGAACACGTGCGCCTTTGTTATATATTTATTATATTGGTACCAAATACAAAAGCAAACTATAATTCTGTACTATGTTCTCCAAACTGTATATTCTTGTTCTTAATTAGCTGTTGATATAATGGTTACCACTGGATGAGGATTTCAGTGGTGCAGGCCTGGCTTCTGCCGTTTCCAGAAGTGTTCTTTTGTACCTTACTCTGTAGTAGACTGTTATAAAAAGATGATACTTATGTTTTCTTATTTCTTTTGCAAATGACAGAGACAACCACAACAGAAAACAAACAAATAATGGATGTGCAGGAATGCCATCTATTAAAACATGGTTAATATTTAAACAGTGCCTGTAGTCCTCCCTGCATGCAGTTACCACCTGGAGGCAGTGGTGTGTGTGTGTGCTTGCTTGTACTGTATGTGTCGGGGATGAGACTGGGGGGGGTGGGTGGGATGTTGGGCAATTTGGATGACAGGACATGCAAATTTTAAGAGAAGTTAATCCAGTAACTGCTTGTAGAATAAAAATGTCTGCAACTTGTTTAGTTAGAAATCTGTTCCTATATCTGGGGTGCAGTTAAAGAGTGTCTCTCTTTCTCTTTCTCAGTCTGGCTTACCTAACTTCATTGAATGTATGAAAAAAGACTAAGAAAAAGGAAAGTGAGAGACAAAATTCAATATTTTTGTTTTCTCTCCTAATGCCAGACAAGGCCATCTGTGTTACAAATGGAATCCACCTATGGTTATTTACCACTTTGTCTCCCTTGGGCTGGCGATTGAAGGGTCCAGAAGCATATTATAACTTAACTGTATGTAGAGGCATCCTTTCTTGGGAACAAATTTGGAAAATGTATGAATGAGAATGTTCTACAAAAAGCTCAACTAAAAGGGACCTTACTAACCTGCAGGATGTAAGGCAATAGTGCCCCTAAGTGCATCCCTCTCCCAAGTAACTAGTAGTTCTATTATCTCTGTCTTGGTTCCAGGTGTATGTGCTCTTAGAGGAAACATTACCTCTGAGATTTTAGGCTGTCTATTAAATTGCCCAAACTCAATTTACATATTTTCTAAATTGATTTAATAAGCTAAATTTTAATCACCGATTAGATACCCACTCAAGACCTTTCCTGAAGCACAGAGGATCATCATTTAAGCATGTCGTGTTGTAATACTAGGAAGACTAGGTGTAATCTTTGGATACAATATATTAAACAATGTACCAGATTCTCTCCAGTGCCTTAGTCACTTCCTAGTAATAGATAAAAGAGAGCATTAACTTCCTCAGTCCACTTGGGAATCCTTTAGTATATCAGAGCTCTACATTGTACATTAGAATGACTAAGGCACTGTGAAGAAGAAAGTCCATTAATTTTTGTAGCTCACCCTCATCTAGCTATAGCTATTTAATACCCTATTACAGAATGACTTTTGGGCTTGAAATCTGAATAGAATTAGGGATTCAGAAAGGAGCTTCCTCATTTCCAGTGAGCTCCACTAAATGCATGGATATTACTTTCTCCCCCTCATTTGGTGCACTTTTTACAGTGAATAATTTCCCATTTTATTAAAGCAATAAGATGTTCTGTTGTGAGCAGTGCTGGATGATGATTCCATTTCCTTGGTGCTGAAGCTACTCATACGTTTTTGCCTTATGAATCATAGTGCATTCAAGGCATGCAATAATAATCCCGTTTCAAGGAGCAACCTGTACACTCTAGGGGGTAATTATGAAATTGTCTTGTATAATATTTCCCCAAGGAATAGAGGGAACAGGAGAAATAAAAACATTATATATATTGTCTTAAAAAGATCTCGATACCTCTAAACATAGCCACACATCCATAATATGCTCTAATTGTGCACCTTTTAATATGTACACCTTTCTCCATTAATTGACTATGGTTTAATATTTTTAATAGTGCTCTTTGTATAGATGATGTGGTTTGTGAGTCAAATTTCATGCTGAGTTAATATTCTCAGAAATCCATAAGCTTCTGGGGTGTCACTTGAGGTTTTTTATGAGATAGAGAATTACATGAAATTTTAGTAATGCCAGTTCCCACACCAAATTATTGCAATAAGCACATATCCAAGCAATTTGCACAGACCCTGTTTAAAGGATTGCTTCTTACAGAGCTCAGCTGACAGTCTCAGGAGTTCGGGATGCTACCAACAGGGCATTTTGGATTTCATTTTATATGAAACAAAAGGAAATCTGGAAATAGACAAATTTATTTTAAGGATTTTATTCACTGATGTCCCGTCAAACTAATTGCTTCAAATCCTTATAGCTACAGCTCAACTTATGCACTTGCTATTCAGTATTCATAAGGTGGCATGCTTGATTCTTATTGTTTTTAAAGATAAGAAAATTGAAGAGAGAATACCATTATGTCAACTGTATAGGACTCTGAATCTTAAAGATGTAGATGGATATAATCTTCTTTAGAATTTATATACACCCATAGATATGTATTTATATATGCATACATTTTGTACAAATTTACAATGGACTTTTTGTATTCTCTTTTCTGTCATTACAAGAATGAGATGGAAACCAAATAGTTGTTCCATCCTCTTATCCAGAGAGGATACTGAGAAGTTGGGTATATGCATGCACTTATTTCTCTGGAGTTAAATCTGAATGACTTTCTCTTTATTTAATGAAAGGGGAGAGTCCTGTTTGACTTGGGGGAATTGGTAATTAGATAAGCTTCCTTTCCTTGTTAGTGACTCAAATGTAGCAATGATACTGAATTTATGACCATATCTATGTGGTCTGAATATCTAGATGGAAAACAAAAGCACCTAGAAGAGATTTAGGGCCATCTAGACCACAAACCTGGATTGTGGCTCAATTTTTAATTTTCAGCCTATATGTGGTGTGGAGATACAATTTATATCTGCATAGCTAAAGGTAAAATGAAAATATGACCATTATCTGTTTAGTTTGATAAGTAGTATTTGGAAAATATGGATAAAGTAGCTTTAAAATACTTTGGCATCTGACTTTTTCCACTGTTTCTATCTATATCAATTTAATTAATTAGATAATGGTTAAAATTCCATTTTCCATTGTGCAGGCATGCTTTAAATGCTTTTCTGTGGGTGACAGTTGAGCAATTGCTAGCTGATATTATGTGGGAGTTGTAGGTTAAATTAGAACCAGAAGCTTAATCTGGTCAGGCTCCTCAGGTCCATTCCCATGTGAATCTGGACTTTTGAGTCTAGATCTGAAAAGCCACTCGTCTGGGCTATTCTTTTTTGGAACTAGTGTTTGTGGCTCATAGATATTTTAGTTTACTTTAGAATAAATTGACCTATCTACTGAAGGATACTTAATCATTGAATTGAACGTAAATCTTATTCTGATTTGTTTTTTATTTGATAACATTTGAGAAACAGTTTCAATGGCTTGAAATCAATACTTATTAATGTCACCAACCTAATAATACAATTGGTGCCATGTAGGAATGCTTAGCTTAGGATAAGAATTTAATTAGCTTTAATTAGGGACATATCTTATTAAGATGGTCCTATCTGTGTGAGGGAGGGGCATGTGATTTCATTGGATTTTTTTTCTATTGAGAGGTTAACAACAACAATAATGATGACAACAAGACCAGCAACAGAAAAAAAAAAAAAATCAAACTGATTTTGGAACTTGAGTATATCCGACAGACAGAATAAAACAGGTACCAGAATTCATGGAAATTTTGTTCTGTTTTTCTATCAATAAAAGAGTTTTCTTGTTAATTGGCTTTTTGGACACTATTTCCTTATTAACTTAATTTGTGAAATTAAGGATTTCACAGGATTACAAAATTATTCATTCTATTACCCCCAGATGCTTAAAGAAAAAAAAAATTTTAATCCCATTACCCATCTGATCTTCTTTACAAACCAACTGCATGTGAGAAGGGGGAAGTGTATACATTTTGAAAGTGAAAAGTGAAAGTATTAGTCACTCAGTCATGTCTGATTCTTTGTGACCCCATAGACTATAGCCTGCCCAGTTCTTCTGTCCATGAAATTCTCCAGGCAATAATACTGTAGTGGGTTGTCATTTCCTACTCCAGAGGATCTTCCCGACCCAAGGACTGAACACACATCTCTTACATCTCCTGCAAGGCAGGTGGGTTCTTTACCACTAGCACTGCCAGTCCAATTTAGAATTTAGAATAACCCAACAAACTGAGTCCAGTACAATAATTCAGCAATCTTTTTAAGAAGATTAAAAAGTCTCTTTAGGTCACATGCTTAGTCTCTCAGATTTCCTCTTTCCCAGCCTATATTTCTCTAACATAACCAGATGTATGGGGAAAGGACACAGTTGACATGACTTTGTGGTAGTGGGGGAAACTGGAGCCTCAGATTCATTTAAATTTCTATGGATTCTACTTGAACACTGCTGAAAAGCAGCTGATTGGAACTGCTCTCTAGTTTGAGGTGCTATTGCCTTATCCAGCTTTTGTGCTGACATTCACCACTGTAGTCTTAGACCCCAGACCTTTGTCCCCAGGCTCAGAGTCATCTCCACAAGGATCTGTACATCCTGTCCCCTGCCATCCCTAGGTCCAGCAGTGCTCTACAGTTTGTCCTCTTCTTTTAAATAGAGGAACTTCTGGGTGCCCTGCATGCCATGGACCTTCTATTGAAGAGCATGGGTGCTAAGACTTAGTCTCCAACTATGGTCCTCTTTACTCCTGGGAAGTAAATATTCTTCAGCCTCAGCTGTTTGACTCAAAAGGTCGACAGGTATTCATTTAGCTAGGCCTCACGAGACTTTGACCACTTGATGTGAAGGACTAACTCATTGGAAAGGACTCTGATGCTGGGAAAGATTGAGGGCAAAATGAGAAAGAGGCAACAGAGGATGAGATGGTTAGATAGCATCACTGAGTCAATGGACATGAATCTGAGCAAACTCCGGAAGGTAATGGAGGACAGAGAAACCTGGTGTGCTCAGTCCATGGGATCACAAAGAGTCAGACATGACTTTGCGACTACACAACAAGAGAAGACTGACAATAAATGTACTTGCTGACTCCTTGGATATCCCTATGAGGACTTAATTAATTAAATGCTAGCTGGATATTCTTTCTCTGATTAGTTATCGAAATCCAATCTCTTTTTCTAAAAGTACTTCTCCAAATATGTCCCAGTCTTGCTGATAGCATTGGGCTTCCCTTTCTGAAAAGTTGACTCTATTTTTCAAAACTTTGCAGAACTTTTATTAATGCCTCTTTTCTACTTTATGCTGACCATCCTCTGTCTGCATCTGCAAATCCTCTCTCCCTGGTTCATGGCCCCAAAATAGGATTTTTAATTTTAGCATGGAAGATTATATATCACTGAATGGTACAAAAATTTGCTCTGCAGATTTTAAAAAATATTGAGGAAACCCCTCAAATACACTGAGATGACCAAATAATAATAATAATAATACTTTTCACATACAGATGTGGCTACTCTATTTTCCTATAATTAATCTAATCTATGTCATAGGAACCAAGCTCCTTCAAGAAAATTCTCAAACTCTCAATTTTTTTCTTTCTGCCTTGTTTCTTTCCAAGTTAGTGTCTGGGAATAAATTACATGATCTTATAGTTACAGATGATGAAGATTCCTCTGAACTGTACAGTGTTAAATATATTTTGGGGCTGTGGAGTGTCCATTCAGTCTACTTCCTGGGAAGCAAGTTCCAGCTAGTACCCACCACCAAAGCCTGTGATCCGGGACATTTTATATATCTCAAAATTTGAGTCTACAGAAGATTTTTTGTTCTAAATGCAAGATTTTGCTGTTTTACTGTGTAATAAGCATCTCTAAATCTCCTCAACTGGGACAAATGAAAATCTCTGGGTACCTTAGTACATCCCATTCAGGCAATGGGTAATAAGAAGATCTATAATTGCCTATTGTCACCACCATCGACCCACTGCCACTGCCTTCCTATAGAAGAAAGAATGATACTCTAAAACTCTCTAGCCTAAAATCCTCAGACTCTTTGATCCTTTTAGAATGTTCATCATTTGTCCCCTCTCTGTTTGTTCCTAAGGGACTTAGGCAGCAAGAACAGAACCTACCCATCTCAATAAATATTTGGCTCCCTTCTTCCCTCCAAATTAATTGAAAGGGATAGACTTTTTTTATCTAGCCTCCTTAAGGACTTCCTCTGGTACAGTCAAACAAAAAGGGGTAGATTGGGGCTTTTTGCTTTCTAAATGCCACGTCTCCAACCTCACAGGTAAGTCTTGAAATGGAAGAGAGAGTGTGGAAGAGTGATTGGTCTAGTGGTAAACAGGCCTACATTGAAAGTTGCTTCAGAAATACTTTATTAGTTACACTTGTTTATACAGACATGGTTATTTTCAGTTGAACAGCAAAAATTCAGGGATATCAGAAAGACACTCTCTCTCCCCTCTACTCAGTGTGTGAAGTCCCTAAATTAAGAGCTGGTTTCAGTGGTTTAAAGCACTCTTGAGAGAGATCATATATGCCACCAGGCACATATTTTGTGCCTCAATATGTATCACCCTTTCCTAGAGATCCTGCAAAAGAAAGGAGAAGAAGTATAAGTCCCTAAGTTCCAAAAGGGGCAGATATCATCAGAGAAGAACAAAGAAGGAAAAGCTGGAAGATACACTTCTCTAGCTTTGCCCTTGTGGGGTGGACCCCCTTCACCTGTCACAGTGAGGAGATGCACAAAGGATCATGATTATGCCCTGCATATGAGAATGTGGCCATGCTATGTCAGGTTTATTTGCAGGATTCACCCAGGTTAATAGCCCTATTCTTAGACTCATGGGTAGCTTCATTCCTTTGCTCCAGTTGTACTTCCCTGTTTCTGACAGCTGTCAATCTACTTGCGGTCCCCACATTCCAGTGGCTTGGTCACTGATTAGGTCATTGACAATTTTTGTTTTGAATCTGATTGATGAGATGATCCCTTTGAATCTTTCACCTCTGACATTTGGGAGTTCATTCAATCAACGGATATTCACCGAGAATGAACTATATGCCAGGCATCAATTTTGGTGCCAGAAATACAGCAGTGAACAAAATAGGCAAAATGTCCCATCTTCACAGAGATTTCATTCTAGTGGAGGAAGACAATAAACAAAAGTCATAAGTAAGTTATGAAATATCTATAAGGATAGAAGTGCTATACAGACAATCATCTACAGAAGGCGGATATGGAGTGTTCCAGGAGAGAGTGGATTAGGATGGTCAGAGAAGGTTTCACTGAGAAAATATCTGAGCAAAGACGAAGAAGTTTCACAAATATATGAATGAGTTAACAAAGATTGTTTGGTTAGGACTTGTAAAACCCAGTTCAACAAAGGTCCTAGTTTTGTTGTTGTTGTTCAGTCACTCAGTTGTGTCTGACTCTTTGCAACAGCATAGACTGCCACACGCCAGGCTTCCCTTTCCTTCACTTAGTTTTGAAAGTGATCAAATAAAAATTTTGGTTTAGAAAGAAGGCAAGAAATGGATGTGTACTGAACAATCTATCAAACTCACACTCCCCAAGTAGGGAAGAGGGATAAAATCTATTCCTAAACTTGAGGAGCTCATAGTCTAATTAGCCAATAAATTTCAACTCAGGTCAATCCTGGTAATAAATATATGTTTTTAGAAAAAGTACCTCAGAAGCACAAAGCAAGTGTAGCAGAAAAGTCTGTAGGGAAGGGTTAGAAAAGTTTCCCAGAAGAAGTAATACTTTAGTTAGCTTTCAAAGGATAAGTAGGTATTCATCAAGAGAAGGAAATACATTCTAGGGAAAAAGAAAAACAAAAAAAACCATGTCTGAAAGCACAGAGGTATGAGTGCTGTGCATATTTGGAGAATGATATAAAGTTCATACTGGAAGTGACATACAAGTCTGAAAAATGAAGTAAGCCAGACCATTAAGGCTCCTTCAAGAGTCTCTTTTGAGAATATGCTTTTCTGTTGTCAGTGGGGAGTCAGTGAGGAATTTTGAATATAGAGCAGCATCAGTGTATAGAATAGATGCAATTGTGGTCATAGAACTAGATGTAGAGGAACCAGATAGAAAGCAACTGTCACAATCCTACAACAAATGAAGAGGGTTTGAATCAAAGGGGATGAAGTTGAAGGAAAAGGGTATATTCAAGAGAATGTTAGGCTACTAAATTGATGGAGTTGGTGATTAATAGATGCATGGGGTGAGGGAGTGGAAGCAAAAAGAAGAGAAAAAGTCAGAGAGTAAATTTATGCTTTCTATTTTGTAGATTAAAACAGCTTTGGTCTGGGTGCTGCTTAAGCATGAATTCAGAAGAATGAATTGGGAACAAAGTTAATCATTAACCACTGGGGGCTCAAATGGAGGTATGGTCTTTGCTTGGAATAGCGTAAATGGGTTTGCTCCTAGGTCATGCTCAGTCTTGCTCTGTGAAGTATCCTGAAATCCAGCATTTGAACTTCAAGAAATAGCACTGTCACTATCATGTAGTTTCTGGATGACTACTCATTGTCGTCAACTTGCAGGAGTTCTCCATATGTCTGAAAGTGTGTGTGTTTTGATATTAGCTTCTAGGCCATTTGTTGCAATTCTGAGACATGCCTGCAGAGAACTGTGAAGTTATACAGGATCTATCATAAACCTCTTGATTCTCTTGGAATAGAGAAATGAACAGATATGACACCATTGGCTGTGATAAGAACTGATACTGCTGTGACAGAATTGCGGAGTGTTGGTGAATTTCTTGAAGATCCAATACAACCAGGATTATGGGGAAAAGGCCTGAGTTCAAATATTGGCTCTGCCATTTGGTATCTCTGAGACCTTGGGTAAGTTCTTTAACTTTCCATGCTTCAGTTTGGAAAAGTTTGTTGGATGAATCCAGTGAGAAAGTATATGCAAAGGTCTACAAATTGTTGACAATGATTGGATGGTAGTTCTTATTTCTGCTACCTTTTTGGGGATTGCATAACAAAGGGAGGGTGTAGATTTCTGTTAGATGATTAGTAGAAAGCTTATTGATTTAGGCTCTAAAAACACATTCTAATCTCTAGCAAAGTGCCTGGCATATGGTACAGTTCAGTTCAGTTCAGTAACTCAGTCGTGTCCGACTCTTTGTGACCCCATGAATCGCAGCACACCAGGCCTCCCTGTACATCACTAACTCCCGGAGTTCACTCAAACTCACGTCCATCGAGTCAGTAATGCCATCCAGCCATCTCATCCTCTGTCGTCCCCTTCTCCTCCTGCCCCCAATCCCTTCGAGCATCAGAGTTTTTCCCAATGAGTCAAATCTTCGCATGAGGTGGCCAAAGCACTGGAGTTTCAGCTTTACCATCATTCCTTCCGAAGATATCCCAGGGCTGATCTCCTTCAGAATGGATTGCTTGGATCTCCTTGCAGTCCAAGGGACTCTCAAGAGTCTTCTCCAACACCACTGTTCAAAAACATCAATTCTTCGGTGCTCAGCCATCTTCACAGTCCAACTCTCACATCCATACATGACCACTGGAAAAACCATAGCCTTGACTAGACAGATCTTTCTTGGCAAAGTAATGTCTCTGCTCTTCAACATGCTATCTAGGTTGGTCATAACTTTTCTTCCAAGGATTAAGCGTCTTTTAATTTCATGGCTGCAGTCACCATCTGCAGTGATGTTGGAGCCCCCCAAAATAAAGCCTGACACTGTTTCCACTGTTTCCCCATCTATTTCCCATGAAGTGATGGGACCAGATGCCATGGTATTCGTTTTCTGAATGTTGAGCTTTAAGCCAACTTTTTCACTCTGCAATTTCACTTTCGTCAATAGGCTTTTTAGTTCCTCTTCAGTTTCTCCCATAAGGGTGGTGTCATCTGCATATCTGAGGTTATTGATATTTCTCCCTGCAATCTTGATTCCACCTTGTGCTTCTTCCAGCCCAGCATTTCTCATTAGGTACTCTGCATAGAATTTAAATAGGCAGGGTGACAATATACAGCCTTGACGTACTCCTTTTCCTATTTGGAACAAGTCTGTTGATCCATGTTCAGTTCTAACTGTTGATTCCTGACCTTCATACAATTTTCTCAAGAGGCAGGTCAGGTGGCCTGGAATTCCCATCTCTTTCCGAATTTTCCACAGTTTATTGTGATCCACACAGTCAAAGGCTTTGGCATAGTCAATAAAGCAGAAATAGATGTTTTTCCTGGAAATCTCTTGCTTTTTCCATGATCCAGTGGATGTTGGAAATTTGATCTCTGGTTCCTCTGCCTTTTCTAAAACCAGCTTGAACATCTGGAAGTTCACAGTTCATGTATTGCTGAAGACTGGCTTGGAGAATTTTGAGCATGACTTTACTAGTGTGTGAGATGAGTGCAATTGTGTGGTAGTCTGAGGATTCTTTGGCATTTCCTTTCTTTGGGACTGGAATGAAAAATGACCTTTTCCAGTCCTGTGGCCACTACTGAGTTTTCCAAATTTGCTGGCATATTGAGTACAGCACTTTCACAGCATCATCTTTCAGGATTTGAAAGAGCTCAACTGGAATTCCATCACCTCCACTAGCTTTGTTCATAGTGATGCTTTCTAAGGTCCACTTGCCTTCACATTCCAGGATGTCTGGTTCTAGGTGAGTGATCACACCATCATGATTTCCTGGGTCTTGAAGATCATTTTGTACAGTTCTTCTGTGTATTGTTGCCACCTCTTCTTAATATCTTCTGCTTCTGTTAGGTCCATAGCATTTCTGTCCTCTATCGAGCCCATCTTCACATGAAATGTTCCCTTGGTATCTTTAATTTCCTTGAAGAGATCTCTAGTCTTTCCTATTCTGTTGTTTTCCTCTATTTCTTTGCATTGATCACTGAAGAAGGCTTTCTTATCTCTTCTTGCTATTCTTTCGAACTCTGCCTTCAGATGCATATATCTTTCCTTTTCTCCTTTGCTTTTCGCCTCTCTTCTTTTCACAGCTATTTGTAAGGCCTCCCCAGACAGCTATTTTGCTTCTTAGCATTTCTTTTCCATGGGAATGGTCTTGATCCCTGTCTCCTGTACAATGTCACGAACTGCAGTTCATAGTTCATCAGGCACTGTATCTATCAGATCTCGGCCCTTAAATCTATTTCTCACTTCCATTGTATAATCATAAGGGATTTTATTTAGGTCATTCCTGAATGGTCTAGTGGTTTTCCCTACTTTCTTCGATTTAAGTATGAATTTGGTAATAAGGAGTTCATGATCTGAGCCACAGTCAGCTCCTGGTCTTGTTTTTGTTGACTGTATAGAGCTTCTCCATCTTTGGTTGCAAAGAATATAATCAATCTGATTTTGGTGTTGACCATCTGGTGACGTCCATGTGTAGAGTCTTCTCTTGTGTTGTTGGAAGAGGGTGTTTGCTATGACCAGTGCATTTTCTTGGCAAACTCTATTAGTCTTTGCCCTGCTTCATTCCACATTCTAAGGCCAAATTTGCCTGTTACTGTAGGTGTTTCTTGACTTCCTACTTTTGCTTTCCAGTCCCCTATAATGAAAAGGACATCTTTTTTGGGTGTTAGTTCTAAAAGGCCTTGTAGGTCTTCATAGAGCCGTTCAAATTCAGCTTCTTCGGTGTTACTGGTTGGGGCATAGACTTGGATTACTGTGATATTGAATGGTTTGCCTTGGAAACGAACAGAGATCTTTCTGTTTTTGAGATTGCATCCAAGTACTGAATTTCAGACTTTTTTGTTGGCCATGATGGCTACACCATTTCTCTGAGGGATTCCTGCCCACAGTAGTAGACATAATGGTCATCTGAGTTAAATTCACCCATTCCAGTCCATTTTAGTTCGCTGATTCCTAGAATATCGACGTTCACTCTTGCCATTTCTTGTTTGACCACTTCCAGTTTGTCTTGATTCATGGACCTGACATTCCAGGTTCCTATGCAATATTGCTCTTTACAGCATCGGACTTTGCTTCTATCACCAGTCACATCCACAACTGGGTATTGTTTTTGCTTTGGCTCCATCCCTTCATTCTTTCTGGAGTTACTTCTCCACTGATCTCCAGTAGCATATTGGGCACCTACTGGCCTGGGGAGTTCCTCTTTCAGTATCCTATAACTTTGCCTTTTCATACTGTTCATGGGGTTGTCAAGGCAAGAATACTGAAGTGGCTTGCCATTCCCTTCTCCAGTGGACCACATACTGTCAGCATATGGTACTTATTCAATAAAAATGTTGTTGTTGTTAATAAATAAGTGACTGAATGAGTTGTATTTTGCAAATACATTCCTGACAATGTCCTTTTATTCTACTATAGGTTTGTAGCCAAAAACACCAACAGAAGAAAAGTAAAAGTTAACAGGATATTTGTAATGATCATCAATTTCACTTGACTTCTGGATGGCAATAAGAGTGGCATCAATGGAATCTTTGGTATTATCTTCAAAGAAATGTTTTGCAGATATAATGTTCTGCCATCATATTCTAGCCCTATTCTATGGTTGTCTAAATAGCCCAGAAAAACTTCTTTGTAGGATCTGAATCTTATTGCTTCTCATGGGTGTTACAAAAGTAGTAAGTCAATCATATTAAATGAGGCCAAATGAACACTTGTTGAAGAGATGCTAAAGAAGAAGGTAGGACCCAATCTTCTCAAAGAGATTATGACTCAAAGAGTTAGGGAGAGAAGACTTCTAGAATGTAATAATGAAAGAGAAACCAAGTTGAAGTGGCAGTTATGAATAAATAATAAGCAAACTTGAATGAATACAAACTGATTATGGATTATAAAGTCTTCTTTCACTCTCACATCCATTAAGGAAGCCATAAGATTCCATTGATTACTGTAGACAGAGAAATTTTAATCTGACAGCAAGATATGGAGTTCAGGAAATGAGAGACCTAGGCTCTGTCTACACTAGAAAGTGTGCTGCTGTCCCTAGTGGTTATGAAAACTATAGACCTTTGGCAGACTTGCCACAACCCATAATTTCTCTTTTTTCACCTACCCTAGAAGCGACTTAGCAGCAGCAGCAGCAGCAGCAGAATGTCCGTATGTTCTCTGAACTACCCCATGTTTCCCAGTGTTTCACTCTGTGTCCAAATACCACTTGAAGGTCAGTCTTCCTCTTTTATGACTGCTGTACCCAATTTCAGTGTGTTGAGATTGTGTTTCTCACACCATCAACAGGCAATTCTTAGACACCGGTTGGGTGTCCTACAATTTAACTAAGTTTTGACACCATCTATCAAGAACCATCCATCAGAACCCACAGGTAAGGGGCTCAATCTCACTATACTGCCCCCGCTCTTATTTCAAACATTGGTCACAATTCTAGGTTGTTACTTTTGGTCCATTTGGCTACAAATCGGAGGTGCACACAACTTCCTCCACAGCTTCAACTAACTTCCTAGAGTGGCTCAAAGAACTCATAGACGCATTTTACTTACTAGGTCACCAGTTTATTAGACGAAAGAATGTAACTCACAAGCAGCGAGATGCAAGAGATGCACAGGGCAATCTATTTGTAAAGAACACAGAGCTTCCATGCCTACTCAAGTGCACCACTGTCCCCAATTCTCCGTGTGTTCACCAACCCAGAAGCAATCTGAATTCCATTTTTAGTGTTTTTTTTTTGGGGGGGGTGGGGGAGGAGGCTTCATTACACAGGTGTGATTGATTAAATCACTGACCATTGATGATTAAACTCCATCACCAGGCTCTTTCCCCTTCCTGGAGGTCTGAGGATGGTCTAAGCTCAATCACATGGTTGGTTCTGCATGTGAGAGGGGGGTTCAGGATGGGGAACACATGTACACTCATGTGTTCATGTCAATGTACAGATTCAAGTCAATGTATGGCAAAACCAATACAGTATTGTAAAGTAAAATAAATTAATTAAAATAAAATAAAATAAAAAATTTTTTAAAGACACTTAAAAAAATCATTTAAAGAAAGAGAAACTTTAGGACCACATATAAAGTATCCTATCCAAACTCAAAGTAGGTGCCTTTGTTTGCACCTGTTTTATATTTAACCGAGGTATCTCAGTTAACTTTCAGGGTAAAATTTCCAAAGTAATTATTCCTGTTATAGACTAAAAGCTGAGGCTCTGGGTGATTAAGCAATTTCCCTCAAGATCACTCATTTAGTAACTGAGTCTGGTTTTGAATTAAGATTTGCTCCTAACTATCAATACACAGAGCATATGCTCATTAACTGTTTACTGTGCTGGTGGACCAGAGATGCTATTTCTCTGTGTACTAGCACATTGGACTGTAATCAAATAGAATGATCTAGCTTTCTGAGCTCTGTTCTGTTCTCTCATGAGAACCTCATGGCCCTCAGACCTTGCTGTAAGAGTCAGTGGATATGGCAGTTCTCCCCTTCCAAAGACAAGTACATAGAATTATGCAAATCAAATTGGTAAAGTCACTGCCTCTGAAACAAACCCAAAAGCCACAACCACCCACCAAATTGCATAAAACAGAGCTGTGGCTCTGAGAATACACAGCAGCTCTAAGTGCACTGAAATAGAATGCACCAGTTTAGCTGTTAGGATGTCATACTGGCGAGGAAACAAGGCTGAAGAAGGGCATGCGCTACAGTAGATGTGTTATCATAGCTTTCCACAGAGCCAGACAAAAAGCAAAAGAATTCAAATTGGGCCTAGGTAAAGGGAAGAATGAAGAAAGGGGCTTCTATAAGGAAGCGGGACTATAGCTCTCAAGGGTTTGAAATACAGATTTGATTTTGTTTCTTTGTTTCTTTTTTTTTTTTTTTTTTTTCCTGAGAAACTGGTCCATCCTTTATTGTTTGGGAAAGGTTTTATACTTTTGGTTGTATGTAGAGATCAATGGATAATACAAAATTATGCAGTCAACAGCCCTGACTCTTATCGAGACCAGGCTTTCTCTCTGCATACCTAGCTGTATACACAAGTCTTAGGTGATTTACATCATCTTCTGCCCAGAAGGCCAATTAACATTTTACAGCCCTTTTCTTTTTATTTTATTTTATTTTAATTTATTTTTTATTTTACTTTACAATTCTGTATTGGTTTTGCCATACATTGACATGAATCCACCACGGGTGTACATGCGTTCCCAAACATGAACCCCCCTCCCACCCCCCTCCCCACAACATCTCTCTGTTTCTTTATAAATGTTGTAAATGGGGTGATTGGAAATGTTTTACTATAGCTTACTCAATAACAGTAAGCTGCATAAGTGAAGCTAAAAATTTTACTTTTATCTTACTCATTCTTGACAAAACTCTGTGAAGCAGAGGTTGCCCTCGCTCATAACTTACCGATAAGGAAACCGGGGCTTAGCTCGTGACTTGCTTATGGCCACAGGGTGAGTTGCAGAGCCAGTGTGGCGTGGAGCTCTGTGTCCCTCTAATCTGGCAGATTCACTCTATTCCTGTATTTTTTCTGTGTTCCCATCCAGATTCTTTACTAGACAACTGGCTATGCTTGGTCCAACATGACTTTTTTTTTTTTTAATTTTCCATGAATGCTAGCTCTATTGCTACTATTTTGGCCTGTAGCAAAAGGTTCAAAATCTCTCCCAGCTTATTTCCCCCACTTATCCATACTTTCTGATTGAGAAACATCTGGCAAAGTACAGACAGCTGACTATAGGCCATGGATTAGGCTTTGAGAAATTTGGGTCTCAGGTTTCAAGACCTTACTTTGACTGTGTAAAAATCCCCTTTCACAACATGGACAATGCAAGAGGAGAACAGCAGTGTACACAGCCACCCACTGATAGGCACCAAGCAGTGCCCCTAGGAACTCCACAGAAAGCATCCTTTGGCAATGTTTAAACCTAGTTAAATGCCCAGAGCTTGTGGGTGAACTCCTCTGCAGGGCACAGGAAGAAGCAACTCATGGTGGAAAGAGCATAGACTCTGGCCTGAATTCCTGCTATTACCTCACCTATCATGGGACCTGGAAAAGTTTGCTCAGATCCCCTGAGCCTTTATTTTCTTTAACCTTAAAATGAAGATAGACATACCTACATATAAAATAACTGAGATTTTTTTTTAGTACAAGAATTCATATCATGTATCTAAAATAGCAATGAAAGCCAGATTGTTGTTCCCTTTCAACAGTGTGATCATGCATTGTGCACTTGCTAAGTACACAGGCACTTAGTGTTCACTGTATCTCCACATAGTTCTATGAGATACATTCTATTAACTCTTTTTTTGCATAGGTAAACAAACTTAGAGTTAGTAAGGTTAAATAACTTTCCCAGAGTCACATGGCCAGGATTGTGGGAGACTTTATTTGATCCCAGTTTTGTCTGAGTCTGAACTCGTGCATTTTATACCACCTTTCATGCTATCTTCTCTTCTCCATCTCCTCTACTTCACCACAATTCTTTTATTTCACAATTCATTCCAAGGTGACAACTCAATATTAGAGCAAATAGATGGAATATGATATTATTTATCCATAAACTTAGTCAAGGGTACTTGTTTATGGCCAGGACTTTGGTAAAGGGTAAGGCAGCTGGGTAAGGCAGCTGCAGGGGAGTAGAGGAGAACTAAGCAGCACAGTTGATTGATCCTGTTGAATACAATTTATCTTCAGAAGGAAAATGCATTTGGACACCTGATCTTCAGCTCTTCCTATCTTGTAATTCTGAAGTAACCTGATCCAGAAGGTTTACTGTTCCACAACTGGTTTGGAGGTATCACTCTGGCTTAACCTGAAGCCTCTGATTAAAACTCCAGCACATGATCATCAATGATATTTTGACTCATTTTTCCTTGAATGAGGCTTGTAAATACCTCCCAGTAGCACCTCTTTGACTTTTATATAGCTACTTCTGTTAGTAAACCCAAGGAAGGCTAATGGGCTTCCAACTTTAGAAATTTTTGTACCTGGACATTCAGTGAAGTGTCGATTTTACAGTTTTATAAGAATAGCTTATTCAAGAAGGAAATCTTCCTAAGTTATGGATTTCACTTACCCTAGCTTAGGAATGACATAAACAAATTAAATAGCAACAGTCCCATAGCACAGACAGTGTTCCTTGGTGAGCATCAGGATCCAAGACATTCTTCCTAAACTTGAAACCAGAATGAAATTGACACGCACAACTCATATACTGGTACATATTAGACGTATCTACCCTTGGAAACTGTGATTTTTTTAAAAAATTTTCTAATTATGGATACCCTGTGCAAAGATGAGACAACTTTCTTCCAGAAGGATTGGCAATATTTTTCCTCCTACTCTGGAGGGAGGGAGGTATTATTGCCCTTTTACAGAGATAGTCTGAGGAATGGCCAGTATACTACTAAATATGAATCACAACTCAGTATACCAATCTGTCTCCATGAAATGGATTCAACACAGAAATACAAGCTGAATAAGTATCTCTTAGCAGCCACCAGAAATCCCCTTCAAAATTGCTTCCAGCCACCCCCATTTACTTGCTCTGCTACGTCTCTCTTTGCTCTCTCTCTCTTGTATTTTTTTTATAACATGCTCCATGTTGGCTACATACTTTGGTTCCTGTTCTTCCTTCTAAACATTGGATGCATGATCCAGTTTCAGTCTTTCTGTGTACGGCAGAAACTGTCAGTGCTTCTCCCGCATTCCTTTGACATTAATGAACATCATAAGGATTCCCTTACATGTGAATGGCTTCTTAGTGCTAGTGCAAACATCACAACTTTCTCAGTTCAGTTCAGTCACTCAGTCATGTCCAACTCTTTGTGACCCCATGGACTGCAGCATGCCAGGCTTCCCTGTCCATCAACAACTCCTGGAGCTTGCTCAAATTCATGTCCATTAAGTCGATGATGCCATCCAACAATTCTATCCTCTGTTATCCCCTTCTCCTCCTGCCTTCAATCTTTCCCAACATCAAAGTCTTTTCCATTGAGTCAGTTCTATGCATCAGGTGGCCAGAGTATTGGAGTTTCAGCTTTAGCATCAGTCCTTCCAATGAATATTCAGGACTGATTTCCTTTAGGATGGACTGGTTGGATCTCCTTGCAGTCCAAGGGACTCTCAAGAGTCTTCTCCAACACCACAATTCAAAAGCATCAATTCGTCTGTGCTCAGCTTTCTTTATAGCCCAACTCTCATATCCATACATGACTACTGGAGAAACCATAGCTTTTACTAGACAAACCTTTGTTGGCAAAGTAATGTCTTTGTTTTCTAATATGCTGTCTAGGTTGGTCATAGCTTTTCTTACAAGGAGCAAGTATCTTTTAATTTCATGGCTGCAGCCACCATCTTCAGTGATTTTGGAGCCCAAGAATATAAAGTCTGTCACTGTTTCCATTGTTTCCCCATCTATTTGCCATGAAGCGATGGAATCAGATCACTTTGTGATCAGATCTGTGATCACAAAGATCTGTGATCTGTGATCTGATCTGTGATCAGATCTTAGCTTTGTGAATGCTGAGTTCTATGCCAGCTTTTTCTAACTCTCTACCTCTCTACAACTTTCTACCTGAATGTTTTTTCAAGCTGTGGGAACACACCACACCTCCTCCCATGAAAGACAAAAATCCTAGGAAGTTAAATTCCTCACAGGAGACTGCCATCAGTTTCCCTAGTGAAATATGTGTTATACAGTCCCCTAAAGACTCCTTGACTAATTTCCCCCTCCCCTACTGGTGCTTCTTCAATTCATCTCCCAAGTAAATGAAAAGTGAAAGTCGCTCAGTTGTGTCCAACTCTTTGCAATCCCATGGACTATAGAGTCCATGGAATTCTCCAAGCCAGAATTCTGGAGCTGGTAGCCTTTCCCTTCTCCAGGGCATCTTCCCAACCTAGGGATTGAACCCAGGTCTCCCACATTGCAGGTGGATTCCTTACCACCTGAGCCACAAGGGAAACCCAAGAATACTGGAGTGGGTAGCTTATCCCTTCTCCAAGGGATCTTCCTGACCCAGGAACCAAACTGGAGTCTCCTGTATTGCAGGTGGATTCTTTACCAACCTGAACTATCAGGGAAGCCCCAGAATAAATGAATCCTATTTAAATCTTTGTCTCAAGCTCTGCCTCTTGGAGTAGCCAACCCACAGTACCACCCCAGTTTTAGGCATGAGCATTCTCTGGTACATAAACTTATATGTCTTCTGAGACCTAAAGGACAAGATCCATAGAGTTAAGTCCTGCCATAGACTCCTGATAAATGCTGCAGTCAAATTTGATCTTCACCTAGGTTGTTCTAGGTAGAAGTTTGAGACATTACAAGTAACTAAATTAATGCAAAATTTCATGATTTATGCAAGAGAATAGACCAAATAAGATAGTTTCTGAAAAACTGTCCCCAAATTACTTCAAAAATAATTTTGTATGAACTTGGCTTATTCTGAGACAATATAATATGGTGGTAGAAGCTTGGACTCTGAAGTCAACCTTCTTGTACCTCTCTTAGCCAGTGCCTGTGTGGTATACATTCAAGTGGAAGGCACAACCTCCTAGGTATTTCCAGGGCAGGTGACTTTCATTTGATGAGGACAATTCTTAACAGAAGGATGTAGCTGTGAACTGTTAGCTGAGGGTTGGGTACATTGCTTAATAAAGAGGATCTTAGTGGGACCTCAACAGCCACTATTAATCTCTGCTTCCTAAAATGTATATCATACTGTTAATAGTAGAATTCTACAGTCATTACTGCTATAGTGATTAGAAAAACAAAAATCCACCAACGCTTATCCTGTTTCCTAATCAATTGTTAACAAAAAGTATTCTAATAGTTTGTCTCCTCTCTCCCCAGACACCAAATATGCCATCTCTTGTCGGACATAGTGAAGGTACAAGTGTTAGTTGCTTAGTTGCATCTGACTATTTGTGACCCCATGAACATAGCCCTCCAGGCTCTTCTGTCCATGGGATTTTCCAGGCAAGAATACTGGAATGGGTTGCCATTTCCTTCTCCAGGGCATCTTCCTAATCCAAGGATTGAACCTGGGTCTTATGCATTGCAGGCATATTCTTTATCATCTGAGCCACCAGGGACATAGTGGTCATAGGCTATCATCAAGGAAGAATTGTAGAAGCATCTCTTCCTCTGGTACCTCATAAATTTTTTGCTAATCTTAGGGATTCTGAATTTGCTTTTAGATCTCACTTGGGCAGCATCCTTCATGTCAGTTCAGTCACTCAGTCGTGTCCGACTCTTTGCGACCCCATGAATCTCAGCACACCAGGCCTCCCTGTCCATCACCATCTCCCGGAGTTCACTCAGACTCACGTCCATCGAGTCAGTGATGCCATCCAGCCATCTCATCCTCTGTCGTCCCCTTCTCCTCCTGCCCCCAATCCCTCCCCGCATCAGAGTCTTTTCCAATGAGTCAACTCTTCCCATGAGGTGGCCAAAGTACTGGAGTTTCAGCTTTACCATCATTCCTTCCAAAGAAATCCCAGGGTTGATCTCCTTCAGAATGGACTGCTTGGATCTCCTTGCAGTCCAAGCGACTCTCAAGAGTCTTCTCCAACACCACAGTTCAGAAGCATCAATTCTTCGGTGCTCAGCCTTCTTCACAGTCCAACTCTCACATCCATACATGACCACAGGAAAAACCATAGCCTTGACTAGATGGACCTTAGTCGGCAAAGTAATGTCTCTGCTTTTGAATATGCTATCTAGGTTGGTCATAACTTTTCTTCCAAGGAGTAAGCGTCTTTTAATTTCATGGCTGCAATCACCATCTGCAGTGATTTTGGAGCCCCCCAAAATAAAGTCTGACACTGTTTCCACTGTTTCCCCATCTATATCCCATGAAGTGATGGGATCGGATGCCATGATCTTCGTTTTCTAAATGTTGAGCTTTAGGCCAACTTTTTCACTCTCCACTTTCACTTTCATCAAGAGGCTTTTTAGTTGCTCTTCACTTTCTGCCATAAGGATGGTGTCATCTGCATATCTGAGGTTTTGATATTTCTCCCAGCAATCTTGATTCCAGCTTGTGTTTCTTCCAGTCCGGTGTTTCTCATGATGTACTCTGCATAGAAGTTAAATAAGCAGGGTGACAATATACAGCCTTGACGTACTCCTTTTCCTATTTGGAATCAGTCTGTTGTTCCATGTCCAGTTCTAACTGTTGCTTCCTGACCTGCATACAGATTTCTCAAGAGGCAGGTCAGGTGGTCTGGTATCCCCATCTCTTTCAGAATTTTCCACAGTTTATTGTGATCCACACAGTCAAAGGCTTTGGCATAGTCAATAAAGCAGAAATAGATGTTTTTCTGGAAGTCTCTTGCTTTTTCCATGATCCAGTGGATCTTGGCAATCTATACAAATTTTGGGGTGGGAAGGCAATTACCCTATCTAGTGGGTTTATAAGAAACAACCAACCTGTATTTGGACAAACTGTCTTTTTGCCACAACATGCTTTGGGTCCAGGGACTAAAATCTTGGACCAATCCCATCTGCTTTCTGAAAAGTTATTTTTCATTAATCTTTTCCTTCACATGCATAGCTCCTCTGTTTACTAATGGCTAACAGAGCTTTTCAGCAAAATAGAGTGGTGGGAAAACAATGAATTAAGAATTGAGAGGCTTGAATGTGAATCCCCGTTTTACCACTTCCCCATTGTGGAAACCTCAGCAAGTCACTTTTCTGCCAAGCATCCTTTTCCTTCTTTATAAAACTGATTCTAAAGACCCACCCTGAGTCCTTCACAGGATCATTGTGTGATCAAGTGAGAAAATACACACTTGATATATAAAATGCTGTCCCAAGGCAAATTATTAATGTTATTGCCATTGCAATGCTGGGTATATTTACCCTTGAGTGTCTCTAGCCTTATAACTTTAGCTAATGAGTGGTATAGATCCAAATAGAAGCCCTGCAAAAGCCTCACCAATGGCTTCACTTTACCCTGAGCATCCTCCCTTAGCTCTTCAGTGATCTAAGTCTTCCTTTTGGGGTAAGTTATTCAACTTTTATCCAAGATTAACTTTCCAGAGAAATAGAATTATACTGCTATACCAAGGAAGATAATTTCAAAATCCATTAAAATGGCTAATTAGTATTAATATATTTGTCTATTATATAACTTCTAATACAAAAGCTAACTTTTCTTTCAGAGCTGTACTAACATACTGGTGATACATGTAACATAGAGTTTGGATTAAATCTTAGTTCTGATTCATGCTGCCTGTGTGGCCTGGAGCAGAGCACCTAACCTCTCCCAGTCACTGTTCTTTAATATATGAAATGGAAATATTAATAACATAAACTATCTCTAAGAGTTGCTGTGAGTCTTAAATACCATAACACTAAAGCCCTTTTCATTGATCCTGAAACATTATACCAAATAAGTATTGTCTATTGTTAACATGGGCTTCCCTGATGGCTCGGACAATAAATCTGCCTGCAATGCGGAGACCCAGGTTCAATCTCTGGGTTATGAAGATCTCCTGGAGAAGGGAATGGCAACCCACTACAGTAGTTTCCCCTGGAGAATTCCATGGACAGAGGAGCCTGGTGTCCTATCGTTCATGGAGTCTCAAAGAGTTGGACAAAGTTGAATGACTAACACTTTCACTTTCACATCATTAACATGCCATGATATGGCCCAAGGCCTAAAATAACCTTATGCTCTATTTTAAGGAAGAGAGAAGTATACTTGGATAAACACAGAAATCTGTAGATTCCATCGTTCTGCTACATAATAAGCGGAGATTTGGGGGAAAAACATGATCCCTTGGGATTAACACATCTCTCCTGGTCTTAGGACTTGTTCCTTATCAGGCAGAGTCTGATATGGACATTCTTGTACAAATGATTTATTGTGGAAGAACTCTCAGGTAGGACCTATGAAGAAGAGAGGAAACCAGGATAGGGTCGATAAATGCTAGAAAGTAGCTATGCATGCATATGTGTTAAGTCACTTCAGTTCAGTTCAGTTCAGCCACTCAGTCATGTCCGACTCTGCAGCCCCATTAATCGCAGCATGCCAGGCCTCCCTGTCCATCATCAACTCCCGGAGTTCACTCAGACTCACATCCATCGAGTCAGTGATGCCATCCAGCCATCTCATCCTCTGTCGTCCCCTTCTCCTCCTGCCCCTAGTCCCTCCCAGCATCAGAATCTTTTCCAATGAGTCAACTCTTTGCATGAGGTGGCCAAAGTCACTTCAGTCATGTTCAACTCTTTTCAACTCCATGGACTGTGTAACCTGCCAAGCTCCTCTGTCCATGGATTCCCCAAGCAAGAATACTGGAGTCGGTTGCCATTTCCTTTTCCAGAGGATCTTCCCAACCCAGGAATCCAACCCATGTCTCTTATGTCTTTTGCATTATTTACCACAGTCAGCTGAATCTAAACTCATTTAATCCTTAATCCCAGGGAGCTTTGGGGTGTGAATAACTCTATAATTATTCACCACTTAGGCAAGGGGGGCAACACTTTCCAATATAATTGTTAACCTGTTTGTTTTTCTTAGGTCTGTTAGGATAAATAGGTTTGCAAAGAAAAAAATGTAGATATCCCTAAATATATTCAGTTTCAAACAAGCTCCTATAGCTAAGTGTTTCTCTAATCCATAAAGATCCTTGTTAACAGCACTAAAATTCTAATGGAATATATTAATATAAAAGCATGCAAAACCTTTTTCAAATGTGATTTATTTTACATTATACAATCAGTTTCTCAATGATACTACCCAGGTCTTCATATTTTCTTAATCTTGCAAATAATTCTACATGAAAAATTGGTATCCAGGCTGCCTAACATTGCCATTTAGCCTATATAAATGCATAAAAGTTAAGATTTTATTATGAAGTTTAAGGTTTTGTCCCCAAGTACTTAACATTTAAATTTCTGGAATAAGTGGTTTATTCTTTTTACCTTTTCACAAAAGGCTTTCTATGGAAATGGATTCTGTTATATGTTTGATCAAACATTCATTATTTTTAGCTGTTTCTTGAGGGGCATTAACTTACCATGAAGAGGACACATTAAAATGATGTATAAATCAATGGCATGGTTATTAATGGTATAGTAATGGGATGTCAGGCTCTAGCAGTCTGACAACCAGCTAATATGGAAGTTAACAGCAGGAGAGCCATGAAATCTTATGTCTGCTGCTTATTTTGAGGGGAAAAGAGAAAAGAAAAACAACATGTTATGGCTACAGCTTCAAAGGGTTAAAATTACATCATTTTCACTTTAAGGTGAAACATTTCTTTTTTGAAATCATCTTTAAAGTAGCAGGACATTATATCATAGACTTTGGTTATTGATGGTGAAATATGTGCTTTTTAGTGCAGTGAGAAGCTTGCTTAATGCCAGGTTGTTTATTTTAAAAATATTTATTTAGCACCTTCCTTTTTTTGAGGACTAGGGAAATAAAGCAAAAGGAAAAACATTTCTCTTCTTTTGCAGCTGATAGTCAAGGGCAGTAGAAAAATGAGTGGATATTTCCAGTTACAAGTAGAGGTAATCATTCGCAGAGGTACCCAATTTTTCCTTTAGAATCAGGCAAGGATTCCAGAGAAGAAAGCACTGTTTTAAGTTTCCAAAGAGATGGGAGTATTGATGAAAGGTATCACAAGAACCCTAAGCTCAACAGTGGTAGAATCTATACCTGTACAACTTCTATCACATCTCTTAACACAACACCAGTACACTGCAGATTATCAATCAATATACGTTGAAGGAAGGAAGAAAGTGAAAGATAGTGAAGAGACAGTCACTCACTCATGTCCAACTCTTTTCAACTCTATGGACTGTAGCCCACCAAGCTCTTCTGTCCGTGGAATTCTCCAGGCAAAAATACTGATGTCCATTGACAGATGAATGGATAAAGAAATTGTGGTATATATATATACAATGGAATATTACTCAGCCATAAAAAGGAACACATTTGAGTCAGTTCTAATGAGGTGGATGAACCTAGAACCTATTACACAGAGTGAAGTGAGTCAGAAAGAGGAAGATAAATACTGTATTCTAACACATATATATGGAATCTAGAAAAATGGTATTGAAGAATTTATTTACAGGGCAACAATGGAGAAACAGACATAGAGAATAGACTTATGGACATGAGGAGAGGGGAGGAGAGGTTGAGCTGTATGGAAAGAGTAACACAGAAACTTACATTACCATATGTAAAATAGATAGCCAATGGGAATTTGCTGTATGGGTCAGGAAACTTAAAAAAAAAAAAAGAGGGTTTATATGTATACCTATGACTGATTCATGTTGAGATTTGACAGAAAACAGCAAAATTCTGTAAAGCAATTATGTTTCAATAAAAGATAATAATAATAAAAAAGAATACTGGAGTGAGTTGCTATTTCCTGATCCAAGGGATCTTGCCAACACAGAGACTGAACCCAAGTCTCTTGCATTGCAGGCAGTCTTTACCAGCTGAGCTGTCAAGGAAGCTCCAAAGGAAGGAAGAGCATGTGACAAAATAGATGTTCAACATAGTGTCAAATGAATTTATGTGTGTCTGAAGCTACTGATGCCAACTGACATCACCCACGTCAGCCGTAGAGTTGTTTTCTCAATGGCAGAGCTGATTAATGCTTTTTACACAGTTGCTTGCTAGGCAATGGCTTTTAGAGTAATTGCTTTATATATTCCTCCATTGATACACATTTAGTTTGCTTCCATGTCTTGGCTATTGCAAATAGTTCTGCCAAGAACATTTGGGTGCATGCATCCTTTCAAATTATGGCTTTCTCTGGGTATATGCCCAGGAGCGAGATTTCTGGTTCATATGGTAGCTCTATATTTAGGTTTTTAAAGAACCTCTGTACTGTTTCCCATGGTGTCTGTACCAATTTACATTCCCACAAATGGTGTAGGAATGAAGTAAGTCAAACACAGAAAGACAAATATCATGATACCACTTAAATGAGGACTCTAAAAAAAAGATGGTACAAATGAACTTATTTACAAAATAGGAGTCATGGATGTAGAAAACAAAATTTTGCTTACCAGAGGATAATGTAGGGAGGGATAAATTGGGAGATTGGGATTGACATATACATACTAATATATATATAAAATAGACAACTAATAAGAACCTACTCTATAGCACAGGGAACTTTATTCAGTACTCTATTATGGCCTAGATGGAAAAAAATCTAAAAAAAAGAATGGATGTATATATATATACACACACGCACACACACATAAAGACACACATATAACTGATTCACTTTTCTGTACATCAGAAACCAACACGACATTGTACATCAACTGTACTCCAATAAAAATTTGGAAAAAAAAGAGTGATTGCTAATTCTTCAGTTAGATAAGATAGAAGATCAGTTTTATTTTTAAGATGACTAAATATGGCTTTTGATCCCTCTATTGTACATTATTCATACAGCAGAGTAATGTTTTTAAAGAATAGGTTAAGATTCAGCTAAAATGTAGAAACTAATTAAATTACTCATTCATCAAATACTTATTGAAATTCTATTATGTGACAGGGTATGTAAAAAGTCTCAGAGATAGGAAAATGAAAAAATACAGTCTCAGGAAAGACTAGAGCTCTCTTCAAGAAAATTAGAGATACCAAGGGAACATTTCATGCAAAGATGGGCTCGATAAAGGACAGAAATGGTATGGACATAACAGAAGCAGAAGATATTAAGAAGAGGTGGCAAGAATACACGGAAGAACTGTACAAAAAAGATCTTCACTACCCAGATAATCATGATGATGTGATCACTCATCTAGAGCCAGACATCCTGGAATGTGAAGTCAAGTGGCCTTAGAAAGCATCACTACGAACAAAGCTAGTGGAGGTGATGGAATTCCAGTGGAGCTGTTTCAAATCCTGAAAGATGATACTGTGAAAGTGCTGCACTCAATATACCAGCAAATTTGGAAATTTCAGCAGTGACCATAGGACTGGAAATGTCAGTTTTCATTCCAATTCCAAAGAAAGGCAATGCCAAAGAATGCTCAAACTACTGCACAATTGCACTCATCTCACATGCTAGTAAAGTAATGCTCAAAATTCTCCAAGCCAGGCTTCAGCAATAAGTGAACCGTGAACTCCCTGATGTTCAAGCTGGTTTTAGAAAAGGCAGAGGAACCAGAGATCAAATTGCCAACATCTGCTGGATCATGGGAAAAGCAAGAGAGTTCCAGAAAAACATCTACTTCTGCTTTATTGACTATGCCAAAGCCTTTGACTGTGTGGATCACAATAAACTGTGGAAAATTCTGAAAGAGATGGGAATACCAGACCACCTAACCTGCCTCTTGAGAAATCTGTATGCAGGTCAGGAAGCAACAGTTAGGCCTGGGCATGGAACAACAGACTGGTTCCAAATAGGAAAAGGAGTACGTCAAGGCCGTCTATTGCCACCCTGCTTATTTAACTTCTATGCAGAGTACATCATGAGAAACACTGGACTGGAAGAAACACAAGCTGGAATCAAGATTGCTGGGAGAAATATCAATAACCTCAGATATGCAGATGTCACCACCCTTATGGCAGAAAGTGAAGAGGAACTAAAAAGCCTCTTGATGAAAGTGAAAGAGGAGAGTGAAAAAGTTGGCTTAAAGATCAACATTCAGAAAACAAAGATCATGGCATCCGATCCCATCACTTCATGGGAAATAGATGGGGAAACAGTGGAAACAGTGTCAGACTTTATTTTGGGGGGCTCCAAAATCACTGCAGATGGTGATTGCAGCCATGAAATTAAAAGACGCTTACTCCTTGGAAGAAAAGTTATGACCAGCCTAGATAGTATATTCAAAAGCAGAGACATTACTTTGCCGACTAAGGTCCATCTAGTCAAGGCTATGGTTTTTCCTGTGGTCATGTACGGATGTGAGAGTTGGACTGTGAACAAAGCTGAGCACCGAAGAATTGATGCTTTTGAACTGTGGTGTTGGAGAACACTCTTAAGAGTCCCTTGGACTGCAAGGAGATCCAACCAGTCCATTTTGAAGGAGATCAGCCCTGGGATTTCTTTGGAAGGAATGATGGTAAAGCTGAAACTCCAGTACTTTGGCCACCTCATGAGAAGAGCTGACTCATTGGAAAAGACTGATACTGGGAAGGAATGGGGGCAGGAGGAGAAGGGGACGACAGAGGATGAGATGACTGGATGGCATCATGGACTCGATGGACATGAGTCTGAGTGAAGTCCGCGAGTTGGTGATGGACAGGGAGGCCTGGCGTGCTGCAATTCATGGGGTCACAAAGAGTTGGACACGACTGAGCGAATGAACTGAACTGAACTGATACGCAAGGTGTTTACAGTCTTTGATGGAGAAAAATGCTGAATCAGACATTTACAATATGCTATATGCATTGTCATTAAGGTATACATAAGATGCTATGAGACTACAGGTGAGGGGAAATGATTAGAATGTGTGGTTTGAGGTAGAACTGTTTATCAGAGAAGATTTCTTAGAGAAAGTGATATCTTACCTGAGCATTAGAAGTAAGGATTAGGTTATGTAGGTGTTAATGGAGAGGAAGGATGTTTTTTTTTTTTTTTACAAATATTGGAATACAAGGAATTATGATATATATGTGTAATGAAAAGTTGGCTAAGCATGCAAGTAAGAGTAAGGGGAGGACATTAAAGAAAAAGTAGTGGGAAATGTTCATTGCAACACTATTCACAATAGCAAAGACAGTGAAACAGCCAGTGTCCCATCAGCAGATAAACAGGTAAAGAAATATGGTATATACTTAGAATATTATTCAGCCTTAGAAAAGAAGGGAATCACACCATCTGCAAAAACATGATGAACCTGGAGGACATTAGGCTGAGTAGAGTAAACTGGTCACAGAAGAACAAATATTGCATGATTTCACCTGTATTAAGGATCTAAAATAGTCACATTCATAGAAATGGAGACTATGACAGTGGTTGCAAGAGACTGAGGAGGTGGGGAAAATCACACATTACTATTCAATAGGCATTAAGCCTTAGCTATGCAAGATGAATAAGTTATAAAGATCCACTGTATAACAGGCCCTACAATATGGTATTGGGCACATTAAAATTTTTCTAAGAATAAAATTTATGTCAAGTATAGGTAGAACTCATGTCAAATGTTCCTATCACACAAACAAAAAGATACAGTGAATCTCTGGACGGTGTTGGATATGTATACTTCCTTGATTGTGGTGTTGGCATCATGGATGCTTGCTTATGTCCAAATTCATCAAATTATACACATTAAATGGATACCTCACTCATTTATACCTCAATAAATTTGCTTCAAAAAGATGGTGAGGAATAGGACTAGAAAATAAATGGAGTCAAATAATAAAGAACTATGTATGCTACCCAAAACATTTAAGACACTTTGATAGAGAATTTGAATGTTTTGAATAGGGAAGTAATGTGATCAGATTTATATTTTAGAAGTATGGCATTGGCTGTATAGGAAATCGTGCCTGATTTGGAAGGTGACTTATAAGGAGTTAGTTACAGTCATCCGTGTGATTAGTGATGACAGCCTGGAAGATAAGTGTGGGCTGAGTGAAAGGATATTTTTGAATCACATGTCAGATTTTTAGGAATATCAAGAAGACCCTTTCTCTGCCTCTGCCTGTACTCCCCACTCCACCTCCAAGAAGCCTTCTAATTCTTTTTCAAATTTTAACATAGAATTTTGCTATTAATATTAAATACAAAATGTGAGAGCTGGACCATAAAGAAGGCTGAGTGCTAAAGAATTGATGTTTTTGATCTGTGGTGCTGGAGAGGACTCTTGAGGGTCCTTGGACAACAAAGCTATCAAACCAGTCAATCCTAAAGGAAATCAACCCTGAATATGCATTTGAAGGACTGATGCTGAAGCTGAAGCTCCAGTTCTTTGGCCACATGATACAAAGAGCTGACTCACTGGAAAAGACCCTGATGCTGGGAAAGATTGAGGGAAGGAGAAGAAGGGGGCAGCAAAAGAAGAGATGTTTGGGTGGCATTATCAACTCAATGCACATGAGTTTGAGCAAACTCTGGAAGATATTGAAGGACAGGGAAGCCTGGCCTGCTGCAATCCATGGGGTCACAAAGAGTCAGACATGACTTAGTGACTGAACAATAACAACAATATATTAGAGATATTAATACTAAGGATAGGCTAATGGGCAAGGCACAACAGGGCTTCAGATCTATAAACTCATGAGGCTAACACGTCATACGCAAATATGGTTATATGAACTAGAATTATTTTTTTAGCTGTCTTTAAAGAAGTGGCCAAAGCTACCCTACTTCGTTAAAGGTACCCCTCCAAAAACTGCTAAATAAAATCATGTTGTTAATGATTTGCACTGGTTGTCTTCCCTGCTGGCTCAGGAGGTAAAATATCCATCTACAATGTAGGAGACTTGGGTTCGATTCGTGGATGAGGAAGATCCTCTGGAGAAGGGAATGGCAACCCACTTCAGTATTTTTGCCTGGAGAATTCCATGGACAGAGGAGCCTGGCGGGCTACAGTCCATGGGGTTGCAGTCAGATGTGACTGAGCAACTAACACACACACTAATGATTTGCAGCTAAGAAAGACCAGGAAACACAGTTGATACAAGAATTATATTCGCAAATGGATGAAATGTTGTTGTACAAAATACCTGTGCAGGTGTGTTTGTCCTATATTCTGCCAGAGAAAATGAAAGTCAAAAAAGCACAGTGTTCTGAATAGTGGAGTGGAACTTCCAAAACAATGGGGAAAAGACTGTAGCTATGTGAGCCTGTAGATATATTAACAAACCTAATATGGTCATCATGTTGCCATATTTACATAAAACAAATCATCCCAATGTACAGCTTCACCTTATACAATGTTATATGTCCATGCTAACTCAATGAAGCTGGAAAAAGTTTTTAAAATATTCCAGATTTTAATGTTTTTATCTTTAGAGGTTAACTCCAAATGGCCCAGAAATAGCTAAATATATCAGTTATGGATATTTTAGTGAGATAGAAAATATTGGAGATTTATAGGAAGGTTCCTGTGAATGAGACCTTATTTTGAAATAGGGTCTCTTTAGACATGAAGAAGTGAAGGATCTGAGATGGGATCCTTCTGGTTGCTGCTGCTGCTGCTGCTAAGTCTCTTCAGTCGTGTCCAACTCTGTGCGACCCCATAGATAGCATCCCACCAGGCTCCCCCATCCCTAGGATTCTCGAAGCAAGAACACTGGAGTGGGTTGCCATTTGAGGGTGGCCTTAAATCCAATGACAGGGTCTTTATAAGAGACAGAAGAAGAGAAGCCACAGAGATGAGAGGGATGTGGCCACGAGTCCAGGGAGGCTTGAAGACCCGCAAAGCTGGAAGAGACAAGAAAGACCCTCCACGAGCCTCTGAAGGAAACAAAGACCTGCTTACACCTTGATCTGAGACATCTGCTCTCCAGAACAGGGGGGGAGGATAAATTACTAAGCCACCAGCTGGCATTATTTGTTACAGCTCACCCAGGAAGCCAAGATAAGTAATATTTAAAAGTCTATATGACAAAGGACAACTATTGTAAAAGCAAAAAATGGCATGTTCAAAGAAGGAGACATTATCTGCAATCATTTCTATAACAAATAGAAAAGGAACAAAGTACAACAGAAAAATAAGACACAGAGGGTCAACAGGCAGTTCATAGAAGATACACAATAGATCAATAGCATGTAAATATTTGCTTAACTTTCTCAGCAACCAAAAAACAAGTCAATTTTAATAATCATAAGGTGGTATGTCTCAGTATAAAATCAAAAATCTCTTTTAATTTGATAGTATGAAGTTTTCACAACATTCAAAGAAAGTTACCTTTCTGTAAGGTGCCAATTAATACTTTTTAAATTTATTTTTTAATTGAAGGATAGCTGCTTTACAGAATTTCATTGTTTTCTGCCAAAACTCAACATGAATCAGCCATAGGTATACATATATCCCCTCCTTTTTGAACCTCCTTCCCATCTCCCTCCCCATCCTACCCCTATAGATTTATTCAGAGACCCTGTTTGAGTTTTCTGAGCCATACAGCAAATTCCATTTGCTATCTATTTTACATGTTACCCTTTCCATACATCTCACCCTCTCCTCCCCTCTCCCCATGTCCATAAGTCTATTCTCTATGTCTGTTTCTCCACTGCTGCCCAGTAAATAAATTCTTCAGTACCATTTTTCTAGATTTTGTATATATGCATTAGATCCCATGGATGGAGGAGCCTGGTGGGCCGCAGTCCATGGGGTGGCTAAGAGTCGGACACGACTGAGCGACTTCACTTTCACTTTCATGCATTGGAGAAGGAAATGGCAACCCACTCCAGTGTTCTTGCCTGGAGAATCCCAGGGACGGGGGAGCCTGATGGGCTGCTGTCTATGGGGTCGCACAGAGTCGGACACGACTGAAGCGACTTAGCAGCAGCAGCAGCATCAGAATACTATATTTACCTTTCTCTTTCTGACTTACTTCACTCTGTATAATAAGTTCTAGGTTCATCCAGATCATTAGAACTGACTCAAATGTGATCCTTTTTTATGGCTGAATAATATTCCACTGTGTATATGTACCAAAACTTCTTTATCCATTCCTCTATCAATGGACCTCTAGGTTGCTTCCATGTTCTAGCCATTGTAAATGGTGCTGCAATGAACAGTGGGATACATGTGTCTTTTCAATTTTTGTTTCCTCAGGGTATATGCCTAGGAGTGGGATTGCTAGGTCATATGGTGGTTTTATTTCTAGTTTTTTAAGGAATCTCCACACAATCTTCCACAGTGGCTGTATCAATTTACATTACCACCAACAGTGCAAAGTTGTTCCCTTTTCTCCATACTCTCTCCAGCATTTATCATTTTTAGACTTTTTAATGATGACCATTCTGACCAGTGTGATGTGATATCTCACTGTAGTTTTGATTTGCATTTCTCTAATAATAAGTGATGTTGCACATCTTTTCATGTGTCTGTTAGCTTTCTGTATGTCTTCTTTGAAGAAATGTCTCTTTATGTATTTTTCCCACTTTTTGATTGGGTTGTGTGTTTTTCTGGTATTGAGTTGTATGAGCTGCTTGTATATTTTGGAAATTAATCCTTTGTCACTTGTTTCATTTGAGATTATTTTCTCCAATTCTGAGAGCTGTCTTTTCATTTTGCATAGAGTCTCCTTTGCAGTGAAAAAGCTTTTAAGTTTAATCAGGTGACAGTTAATATAGGTTGATAAGAACTCTGGAGTACTTGAGGAGGAGAAAGGGTTCTGGGGATGTTGAGGAGGAGAAAAGTACAAACTTATTTCCCCCTACATTCCTCCATCTTCATCACATGAAATGTTTTTTCTTTAAGCCAGGAGCTAACGGCTCAAGTCTGACAGTGTTTCCACTGTTTCCCCATCCATTTGCCATGAAATGATGGGACCAGATGCCATGATCTTCGTTTTCTGAATGTTGAGCTTTAAGCCAACTTTTTCACTCTCCTCTTTCACTTTCATCAAGAGGCTTTTTAGTTCCTCTTCACTTTCTGCCATAAGGGTGGTGACATCTGCATATCTGAGGTTATTGATATTTCTCCCGGCAATCTTGATCCCAGCTTGTGTTTCTTCCAGCCCAGCGTTTCTCATGATGTACTCTGCATAGAAGTTAAATAAGTAGGGTGACAATATACAGCCTTAATGTACTCCTTTTCCTATTTGGAACCAGTCTGTTGTTCCATGTCCAGTTCTAACTGTTGCTTCCTGACCTGCATACAGATTTCTCAAGAGGCAGGTCAGGTGGTCTGGAATTCCCATCTCTTTCAAAATTGTCCACAGTTTATTGTGATCCACAGAGTCAAAGGCTTTGGCATAGTCAATAAAGAAGAAATAGATTTTTTTTTTTGAACTCTCTTGCTTTTTCCATGATCCAGCAGATGTTGGCAATTTGATCTCTGGTTCCTCTGCCTTTTCTAAAACCAGCTTGAACATCTGGAAGTTCACGGTTCATGTATTGCTGAAGCTTGGCTTGGAGAATTTTGAGCATGACTTTACTAGCATGTGAGATGAGTGCAATTGTGTGGTAGTTTAAGCATTCTTTGGCATTGTCTTTCTTTGGAATTGGAATGAAAACTGACCTCTTCCAGTCCTGTGCCCACTGCTGAGTTTTCCAAATTTGCTGGCATATTGAGTGCAGCACTTTCACAGCATCATCTTTTAGGATTTGAAAGAGCTCAACTGGGATTCCATCAGCTCCACTAGCTTTGTTCATAGTGATGCTTTCTAAGGCCCACTTGACTTCACATTCCAGGATGTCTGGCTCTAGGTGAGTGATCATACCATCGTGATTATCTGGGTCATGAAGAACATTTTTGTACAGTTCTTCTGTGTATTGTTGCCACCTCTTCTTAATATCTTCTGCTTCTATTAGGCCCCTACCATATCTGTCCTTTATCAAGCGCATTTTTGCATGAAAAAATGTTCCCTTGGTATCTCTGATTTCCTTGAAGAGATCTCTAGTCTTTCCCATTCTGTTGTTTTCCTCTATTTCTTTGCATTGATTGCTGAGGAAGGCTTTCTTATCTCTTCTTGCTATTCTTTGGAACTCTGCATTCAGATGCTTATATCTTTCCTTTTCTCCTTTGCTTTTCACTTCTCTTCTTTTCACAGCTATTTGTAAGTCCTCCCCATTCAGCCATTTTGCTTTTTTCATTTCTTTTTCTTGGGGATGGTCTTGATCCCTGTTACCTGTACAGTGTCATGAACCTCATTCCATAGTTCATCAGGCACTCTATCTATCAGATCTAGGCCGTTAAATCTATTTCTTACTTCCACTGTATAATCATGAGGGATTTGATTTAGGTCATACCTGAATGGTCTAATGTTTTTCTCCGCTTTCTTCAATTTCAGTCTGAATTTGGCAATAAGGAGTTCATGATCTGAGCCACAGTCAGCTCCTGGTCTTGTTTTTGTTGACTGTATAGAGCTTCTCTATCTTTGGCTGCAAAGAATATAATCAATCTGATTTTGGTGTTGACCATCTGGTGATGTCCATGTGTAGAGTCTTCTCTTGTGTTGTTGGAAGAGGGTGTTTGCTATGACCAGTGCATTTTCTTGGCAAAATGCTATTAGTCTTTGCCCTGCTTCATTCCACTTTCCAAGGCCAAATTTGTCTGTTACTGCAGGTGTTTCTTGACTTCCTACTTTTGCTTTCCAGTCCCCTATAATGAAAAGGACATCTTTTTTGGGTGTTAGTTCTAAAGGGTCTTGTAGGTCTTCATAGAACCGTTCAGCTTCAGCTTCTTCAGTGTTACTGGTTGGGGCATAGACTTGGATTACTGTGATATTGAATGGTTTGTCTTGGAAACGAACAGTGATCATTCTGTTGTTTTTGAGATTGCATCCAAGTACTGCATTTCAGACTCTTTTGTTGACCATGATGGCTACTCCATTTCTTCTAAGAGATTCCTGCCTGAAGTAACAGATATATTGGCCATCTGAGTTAAATTCACCCATTCTAGTCCATTTTAGTTCGCTGATCCCTAGAATGTCGATGTTCACTCTTGCCATCTCTTGTTTGACCACTTCCAATTTGCCTTGATTCATTGACCTGACATTCCAGGTTCCTATGCAATATTGCTCTTAGAGCATCAGACCTCGGAGAAGGCAATGACACCCCACTCCAGTACTCTTGCCTGGAAAATCCCATGGATGGAGGAGCCTGGTAGGCTGCAGTCCATGGGGTCGCTAAGAATCGGGCACAACTGAACGACTTCACTTTCACTTTTCACTTTCATGCATTGGAGAAGGAAATGGCAACCCACTCCAGAATTCTTGCCTGCAGAATCCCAGAGAGAGAGGAGCCTAGTGGGCTTCTGTCTATGGGGTCGCACAGAGTCTGACACAACTGAAGCGACTTAGCAGCAGCATCAAACCTAGCTTCTATCACCACTCACATCCACAGCTGGGTATTGCTTTTGCTTTGGCTCCATTCCTTTATTCTTTCTGGAGTTATTTCTCCACTGATCTCCAGTAGCATATTGGGCACCTACTGACCTGGGGAGTTCCTCTTTCAGTATCCTATCATTTTGCCTTTTCATACTGTTCATGTGGTTCTCAAGGCAAGAATACTGAAGTGGTTTGCCATTCCCTTCTCCAGTGGACCACCTTCTGTCAGTGAAATGAAAGTGGTGAGTGAAAGTGAAACTGAAAGTGTAGTGTGAAAGTGAAAGTGGAGAGTGAAATAGTTGACTGAAGCTCAACATTCAGAAAATGAAGATCATGGCATCTGGTCCCATCACTTTATGGGAAATAGAAGGGGAAACAGTGGAAACAGTGTCAGACTTTATTTTGGGGGGCTCCAAAATCACTGCAGATGGTGATTGAAGCCATGAAATTAAAAGACGTTTACTCCTTGGAAGAAAAGTTATGACCAACCTAGATAGCATATTCAAAAGCAGAGACATTACCTTGCCAACAAATGTCCCTCTAGTCAAGGCTATGGTTTTCCCAGTGGTCATGTATGGATGTGAGAGTTGGACTGTGAAGAAAGCTGAGCAGCGAAGAATTGATGTTTTTTGAGTTGTGGTGCTGGAGAACACTCTTGAGAGTCCCTTGAACTCCAAGGAGATCCAACCAGTCCATTCTGAAGACAATCAGCCCTGGATGTTCTTTGGAAGGAATGATGCTAAAGCTGAAACCTCTGTACTTTGGCCACCTCATGTGAAGAGTTGACTCATTGGAAAAGACTGGTGCTGGGAGGGATCGGGGACAGGAGGAGAAGGGGATGACAGAGGATGAGATGGCTGGATGGCGTCACTCACTCGATGGAAGTGAGTCTGAGTGAACTCTGGGAGTCGGTGATGAACAGGGAGGCCTGGCGTGCTGCGATTCATGGGGTCGCAAAGAGTCGGACAGGACTGAGCGACTGAACTGAACTGATTGTCTCAAGGGTATGTTTTTCCTTAAGCTCTGTACGAATGATTATATAACAACAATACATCTTGTTTGAGGACATGCGTCTCTTTTAACAGGAACCTTCTGACTAATCTTGTTATCTTAACAATTTTATGGGAGTGGGTTTGGGAAGACCTCTCTTTTGATAGTTCTAATCTTGCTGATTTAAGATGTATATTGTGGTTGTGGGTCTGGTAAAAGTATTTAAGGCCTTGATAAGACTGGAAAAGGTCAGTTTTCATTCCAATCCCAAAGAAAAGCAATGCTAAAGAATGTTCAAACTACCATAAAATTACACTCATCTCACTTGCTGGCAAAGTAACACTCAAATTCTCCAAACCAGGCTTCAAGAGCATGTGAATCATGAACTTCCAGATGTTCAAGTTGGATTTGGAAAAGGCAGAGGAACCAGAGATCAAATTGCCAACATCTGTTGGATCATCAAAAAGGCAAGAGAGTTCCAGAAAAACATCTACTTCTGCTTTATTGACTACACCAACGACTTTGGCTGTCTGGATCACAACAAACTGGATAATTCTTCAAAAGATAGGAATACCAGACCACCTGATCTGCCTACTGAGAAATCTGTATGCAGGTCAATCAGAAACAGTTAGAACTGAACTTAGAACAACAGACTTATTCCAAATTGGGAAAGGAGTACATCAAGGCTGAATATTGTCACCCTGCTTATTTCACATATATGCAGAGAACATCATGTCAAATGCCAGACTAGATGAAGCACAAGCTGGAATCAAGATTGCTGGGAGAAATATCAATGACCTCAGATATACAGATGATACCACTTTTATGGCAGAAAGTGAAAGAGCCTCTTGACTAAAGTAAGACAGGAGAGTGAAAAAGTTGGCGTAAAGCTCAACATTCAGGAAGATAAGATCATGACATGTGGTCCCATCACTTCATGGCAAATAGATGGGGAAACAATGGAAACAGTGAGAGACTTTATTTTCCTGGGCTCCAAAACCACTGAAGATGGTGACGGCAGTCATGAAATTAAAAGATGCTTGCTCTTTGGAAGAAAGGCTATGACAAACCTAGACAGCATATTAAAAAGAAGAGACATTGCTTTGCCAACATAAGTCCACTTAGTCAAAGCTATGGTGTTTCTAGTAGTTACGTATGGATGTGACAGTTGGACTATAAAGAAAGCTGAGCACCAAAGAATTGATTGGAGAAGGCAATGGCACCCCACTCCAGTACTCTTGCCTGGAAAATCCCATGGATGGAGGAGCCAGGTAGGCTGCAGTCCATGGGATCATGAAGAGTCAGACACAACTGAGTGGCTTCCCTTTCAATTTTCACTTTCATGCATTGGAGAAGGAAATGGCAACTCACTCCACTGTTTTTGCCTGGAGAATCCCAGGGATGAGGGAGCCTGGTGGGCTGCCGTCTATGGGGTTACACAGAGTTGGACACTACTGAAGTGACATAGCAGCAAAGAATTGGTGCTTTTGAACTGTGGTGTTGGAGAAGACTCTTGAGAGTCCCTTGGACTGCAAGGAAATCAAACCATTCAATCCCAAGGAAATCAGTCCTGAATATTCATTGGAAGGACTGATGCTGAAGCTGAAACTCTAATACTTTGGCCACCTAATGTGAAGAACTGACTCATTGAAAAAGACTCGAGTGTTGGGAAAGATGGAAGGCAGGAGGAGAAAGGGACAACAGATTTGAGATGGTTGGATGGCATCACCGATTCGATGGACATGAGTTTGAGCAAGCTCCAGGAGTTGGGGAAGGACAGAGAAGCCTGTTATGCTGCAGTCCATGGGGTCACAAAGAGTTGGACATGACTGAGCAACTGAACTGATCCTCTTCTGATGTTTATGTCAGAATCTTTCTCTGTCCTTTTTCACTGTAACAAAAGCTCTGAGTAATAAAGCCTGGTCCCTGATCCTAAAGCTAAATTTTCTTTGGAGATCACAAATCTGACACTGTTCATTGTAAGCCATCAATACCAAAATAGTGAAGAACTATCAACCCTACTTTCCATTTTAGCCTCCTCTTCCTTTTTTGGTTGTGCGCTCAAAACCAAAGCTTGGAGGAGGCGTCAGTTGATGCAGATAAAGCAGAGGAGATCTCTGGTGATCTATAATGTGGCTCAAGAATTCGCCTGCAGTGTGGCAGACCTGGATTCAATCCCTGGGTTGGGAAGATCCCCTGAAGGAGGGCATGGCAACCCACTCCAGTATTCTTGCTTGGATGATCTCAATGGACAAAATAGCCTGGAGGGCTATGGTCAACTGGGCCGCAAAAAGTCACAAACCACAGAGTGACTAAACACACACAAGACTTCATCATGTGTTCAGCTCAGTTCTGTTCAGTCACTCAGTCACATCCGACTATTTGCGACCCCATGAATTGCAGCACGCCAGGCCTCCCTGTCCATTGCCAACTCCCAGGGTTCACCCAAACTCATGTCCATCGAGTCAGTGATGCCATCCAGCCATCTCATCCTCTGTCATCCCCTTTTCCTCCTTCCCCCAATCCCTCCCAGTATCAGAGTCTTTTCCAATGAGTCAATTCTTCGCATGAGGTGGCCAAAGCACTGGAGTTTCAGCTTTAGCATTAGTCCTTCCAATGAACATCCAGGACTGATCACCTTCAGAATGGACTGGTTGGATTTCCTTTCAGTCCAAGGGACTCTCAAGAGTCTTCCCCAACATCACAGTTCAAAGCATCAATTCTTTGGTGCTCAGCTTTCTTCACAGTCCAACTCTCACATCCATACATAACCACTGGAAAAACCATAACTTTGACTAGATGGACTTTTGTTGGCAAAGTAACGTCTCTGCTTTTGAATATACTATCTATGTTGGTCATAACTTTCCTTCCAAGGAGTAAGTGTCTTTTAATTTCATGGCTGCAATTATCATCTGCAGTGATTTTGGAGCTTAGAAAAATAAAATCTGACACTCTTTCCACTGTTTCCGCATCTATTTCCCACGAAGTGATGGGACCAGATGCCAGGATCTTAGTTTTCTGAATGTTGAGCTTTAAGCCAACTTTTTCACTCTCCTCTTTCACTTTCATCAAGAGGCTTTTTAGTCCTCTTCACCTTATGCCATAAGGGTGGTTTCATCTGCATATCTGAGGTTATTGATATTTCCCCTGGCAATCTTGATTCCAGCTTGTGTTTCTTTCAGCCCAGCATTTCTCATGATGTACTCTGCATATGATTCTCCAATTATATAAAATATTTCTAAAGAGAGTCACATAACTTCCAAAGGTCCTTAAAATTGCCTGATATCTTGTCAGGACTTCCCTGGTGGTCCAGTGGTTTAAGATTCCATTTTTCCAATGCAGGGGGCACAGGTTCAATTCCTGGTTGGTGAACTAAGATCCCACATACTAAGTGGTGCAGCCAAAAATTAAAAATTAGAAAGAAAACAGAGAGAGAGAGGAGAATACTGCTGAGTTAAGATCCTGAGAAATCAGAAGAGAAATGAATATAATTTGGGGCAGGAATTAGATTTTCACAAGAGGAAAGTCCTTTTTCCCATGGAGTCTAGAGTCAATTTTATCTGTTGTCTATAAATACAGATAATGAGATAAGAAGCTTATTATCAAACAGTTCTTGCTGCAAAGGAACTGGAAATTATGTCTCTCACTTCCATTCTAACTAAATCATAGTATTTCTGTGGGAAGAACCTATGTCTTATTCTCTTTTAATATATACTCATACCTGGTACAAGAAATGATGCAAAGTAGGTAATGATGTAAATCCTTAAATGTGCTTTCTTATTGCAAATCAATATGGGATCAATATCTTATATGAATTCAATATGTGAGTAAATGTGTGCTTAAAAATCTGTAAATTTCTTAGGATTTAACAGTGCTTGGATTAACCATATTCATAGCTTTTTTTTGAGACACATTGTATATAAGTTCTACAAATAAAGGAAATATCCTTTTGTATTCTTTTTGGAAGGTTTATTACTTACATAATAGACCTTAGAAGAAAGGGTCAGTAGGAGAAATTTTTCATTGTTGTTTTGAAGTTAATCTCAAGAAAGTCAGAGATATGTATGGTATGAGTGATGAAATTTTTTTTCCCTATGAGTATGTGTGTCCTTATGGCAGAAAGTGAAGAGGAGCTAAAAAGCCTCTTGATGACAGTGAAAGAAGAGAGTGAAAAAGTTGGCTTAAAGCCCAACATTCAGAAAACGAAGATCATGGCATCCGGTCCCATCACTTCATGGGATATAGATGGGGAAACAGTAGAAACAGTATCAGACTTTATTTTTGGGGGGCTCCAAAATCACTGCAGATGGTGACTGCAGCCATGAAATTAAAAAACGCTTACTCCTTGGAAGAAAAGTTATGACCAACCTAGATAGTATATTCAAAAGCAGAGACATTACTTTGCCGACTAAGGTCTGTCTAGTCAAGGCTATGGTTTTTCCTGTGGTCATGTATGGATGTGAGAGTTGGACTGTGAAGAAGGCTGAGCACCAAAGAATTGATGCTTTTGAACTGTGGTGTTGGAGAAGACTCTTGAGAGTCCCTTGGACTGCAAGGAGATCCCGCCTGTCCATTCTGAAGGAGATCAGGCCTGGGATTTCTTTGGAAGGAATGATGCTAAAGCCGAAACTCCAGTACTTTGGCCACCTCATGCGAAGAGTTGACTCATTGGAAAAGACTGTGATGCTGGGAGGGATTGGGGGCAGGAGGAGAAGGGGATGACAGAGGATGAGATGGCTGGATGGCATCATGGACTCGATGGATGTGAGTCTGAGTGAACTCCAGGAGATGGTGATGGACAGGGAGGCCTGGCGTGCTGGGATTCATGGGGTCGCAAAGAGTCAGACACAACTGAGCAACTGAACTGATGTGTGTATTATGTCTCCAGCCCTTACTGACACAACTATAGGGTGCAAGATCTGATAGCATGGGAATACAATAGAGTTGCTCATGTTCATCTAAAAGGCTTTTTAGAAAATCAAGCTAAGGGACTCCTGACAGAATATTTGGTCTCTAAGAACACTAACAAAGAGAGCTGTAATTTTAAAGTTTTCATGGACAAAATTAAACTTGAAAATGTATATTGGGAACCTACTATGCAATGGACTGTACACAGATTTACTGGGCTTTTCTGGAGTTTAAAAAAAGGCACCACCTCAGGAGGAGTTTAGCAGAGGAATATTAACTCATACTGTTCTTCAAGCCTTGAAACAGTTCACAAAGTTTGATTAGTAGTCCTAGCAATCATTTCAACATTCACTTGCCATGTTGATGAAGTACATTTGCATAGTGAACAAGCTGCATGGCCTGTTTGGGGAATCCTGAATACAAAGTTGAAGTAGATCAGTCCCCGACCTTAAACAATCTCATCTTGGTAGGGGGAGACATATATATCCAAACATCAGATTGACTCTAATGCAAGGCAGAGAAGCATTAGTGTTCTAATTGAGGCACATACACATAGATATCTCTAAAACAGTAGGAAATCAAACATACATAGATATCCCAATGGCAGCATTACATTGTGAGGAGACTGCCACAGGGCTTCAAACAGAGACAATGGAGGAAAAGCATTTGTAAAACAAGAGTGGTTCCATCACATGTAAACACTCAGACAATATTTTAATTTCCCAATCATGGATCACAGCCTTGTTGTAGTGAAGAGGCTTGCATAACTCAATGAAGCTATGGGGCCACCCAAGACAGATGGGTTATAGTGAAGAATTCTGACAAAACATGGTCCACTGGAAGAAAAAATGGCAACCCACCACAGTTTTCTTGCTCCAAGAGCCCAAGGAACAGTATGAAGAGGCAAAAAGATATGACACCAGAAGATGAGCCATTGTTAGAGGGTGTCCAATATGCTACTGTGAAAGACTGGGGGGTAATTACTAACAGCTCAAGAAAGAATGAAGCAACTAGGCAAAAGTGGAAAGGGCACTCAGCTGTGGATATGTCTAATGGTGAAAGTAAAGTCTGATGCTGTAAAGAACAACATTGCATTTGAAGCTGGAAGGTTATGTCCATGAATCAAGGTAAACTGGATGTTGTCTAACAGGAGATGGCAAAATTGAACATCAACATCTTAGGAATCAGTGAACTAAAATGGACAGGAATGGATGAATTTAATTCAGATGACCCTTATATACACTACTGTGGGAAGAATCCCTTAGAAGAAATGGGGTAGCCAATAAAATAGTCTAAAAATGCAATACCTGGGTGCAATCTCAAAAATGATAGGATGAACCTTGGTTTGTTTCTAAGGCAAACCATTCAACATCAGAGTAATCTATGTCCCAACCACTGATGCTGAAGAAGCTGAAGTTGAATTAGTTCTATGAAGACCTACAGCACCTTCTATAACTAACACCAAAAAAGATGTCTTTTTCGTCAGGGGACTGGAATGCAAAAGTAGGAAGTCAAGAGATACCTGGAGTAACAGGCAAGTTTGGCCTTGAAGTACAAAATGAAGCAGGGGAAAAGCTAAAAGAGTTTTGTCAAGAGAACACATGGGCCATAGCAAATAGACTTTTCCAACAACCTAGGAGATATCTCTGCACATGGATATCAGCAGATGGTCAATACTGAAACCAGATTGATTATATTCTTTACAGTCAAAAATAGAGATGCTCTATATAGTCAGCAAAAAACAAGACCTGGAGCTGACTGTGGCTCAGATCTTGAGCTCCATATTGCAAAAATTCAGACTTAAGTTGAAAAAAAGTAGGCAAAATCACTAGGCCATTCAGATATGACCTAAATTAAATTCCTTATGACTATATAGTGGAGGTGATGAATAGATTCAAGTGGTTAGATCTGGTAGACAGAGTCCTTGAAGACCTATGGCTGGAGGTTCATACAGGACACAGAGACCAAAACCACTTTCAAGAAAAAGAAATGCAAGAAGGTTAAGGGTTGTCTGAGGAGGCTTTAAAAATAGCCAAGGAAATAGGAAGTGAAAGGCAAGGGAAAAACGAAAAGGTACACCCAACTGAATGCAGAATTCCAGAGAACAGCAAGGAGAGATAAAGATTTTTTAATGAACAGTGCAGAGAAATAGAGGAAAACAACAGAATGGGAAAGACTAGAGATCTATTCAAGACTAGAGATATCAAAAAAATATTTCATGAGAGGATTAGCACGATACAGGATGGAAACTGTAAGGATATAACAGAAGCAGAGATATTAAGAGGTGGCAGGAATAAACAGAAAAACTATATAAGAAAGATCATAAATGGATGTTGAATTTTGTCAAAGGCCTTCTCTGCATCTATTGAGATAATCATATGGCTTTTATTTTTCAATTTGTTAATGTGGTGAATTACATTGATTGATTTGTGGATATTGAAGAATCCTTGCATCCCTGGGATAAAGCCCACTTGGTCATGGTGTATGATGTTTTTAATGTGTTGTTGGATTCTGATTGCTAGAATTTTGTTGAGGATTTTTGCATCTATGTTCATCAGTGATATTGGCCTGTAGTTTTCTTTTTTTGTAGTATCTTTGTCAGGTTGTGGTATTAGGGTGATGGTGGCCTCATAGAATGAGTTTGGAAGTTTACCTTCCTCTGCAATTTTCTGGAAGAGTTTGAGTAGGATAGGTGTTAACTCTTCTCTAAACTTTTGGTAGAATTCAGCTGTGAAGCCATCTGCACCTGGGCTTTTGTTTGCTGGAAGATTTCTGATTACAGTTTCAATTTCTGTGCTTGTGATGGGTCTGTTAAGATTATCTATTTCTTCCTGGTTCAGTTTTGGAAAATTGTACTTTTCTAAGATTTTGTCCATTTCTTCCAGGTTGTCCATTTTATTGGCATATAATTGCTGATAGTAGTCTCTTATGATCCTTTGTATTTCTGTGTTGTCTGTTGTGATCTCTCCATTTTCATTTCTAATTTTATTGATTTGACTATTCTCTCTTTGCTTCTTGATGAGTCTGGCTAATGGTCTGTCAATTTTATTTACCTTTCAAAGAACCAGCTTTTGGCTTTGTTGATTTTTGCTATGGTCTCTTTTGTTTCTTTTGCATTTATTTCTGCCCTAATTTTTAAGATTTCTTTCCTTCTGCTAACTCTGGGGTTCTCCACTTCTTCCTTTTCTAGTTGCTTTAGGTGTAGAGTTAGGTTATTTATTTGACTTTTTTCTTGTTTATTGAGGTATGCCTGTATTGCTACAAACTTTCCTCTTAGCACTGCTTTTATAGTGTCCCACAGGTTTTGGGTTGTTGTGTTTTCATTTTCATTAGTTTCTATGCATATTTTGATTTCTTTTTTTATTTCTTCTGTGATTTGTTGGTTATTCAGAAGTGTGTTGTGCAGCCTCCATATGTTGGAATTTTTAATAGTTTTTCTCCTGTAATTGAGATCTAATCTTACTGCATTATGGTCAGAAAAGATGCTTGGAATGATTTCAATTTTTTTGAATTTATCAAGGTTATATTTATGGCCCAGGATGTGATCTATCCTGGAGAAGATTCCATGAGCACTTGAGAAAAAGGTGAAATTCATTGTTTTGGGGTGAAATGTCCTATAGATATCAATTAGGTCTAACTGGTCTAATGTATCATTTAAAGTTTGCATTTCTTTGTTAATTTTCTGTTTAGTTGATTTGTCCATAGGTGTGAGTGGGGTATTAAAGTCTCCCACTATTATTGTGTTGTTGTTAATTTCCCCTTTCATACTTGTTAGCATTTGTCCTACATATTGCGGTGCTCCTATATTGGGTGCATATATATTTATAATTGTTATATCTTCTTCTTGGATTGATCCTTTGATCATTATGTAGTGGCCTTCTTTGTCTCTTTTCACAGCCTTTGTTTTAAAGTCTATTTTATCGGATATGAGTATTGCCACTCCTGCTTTCTTTTGGTCTCTATTTGCGTGGAATATCTTTTTCCAACCCTTCACTTTCGGTCTGTATGTGTCCCTTGTTTTGAGGTGGGTCTCTTGTAAGCAGCATATAGATGGGTCTTGTTTTTGTATCCATTCGGCCAGTCTTTGCCTTTTGGTTGGGGCATTCAATCCATTTACGTTTAAGGTAATTATTGATAAGTATGATCCTGTTGCCATTTACTTTATTATTTTGGGTTCGGGTTTATACTCCCTTTTTGTGTTTCCTGTCTAGAGAATATCCTTTAGAATTTGTTGGAGAGCTGGTTTGGTGGTGCTGAATTCTCTCAGCTTTTGCTTGTCTGTAAAGCTTTTGATTTCTCCTTCATATTTGAATGAGATCCTTGCTGGGTACAGTAATCTGGGCTGTAGGTTATTTTCTTTCATCACTTTAAGTATGTCTTGCCATTCCCTCCTGGCCTGAAGAGTTTCTATTGAGAGATCAGCTGTTATCCTTATGGGAATCCCCTTGTGTGTTATTTGTTGTTTCTCCCTTGCTGCTTTTAATAGTTGTTCTTTGTGTTTGATCTTTGTTAATTTGATTAATATGTGTCTTGGGGTGTTTCATCTTGGGTTTATCCTATTTGGAACTCTCTGGGTTTCTTGAACTTGGGTGATTATTTCCTTTCCCATTTTAGGGAAGTTTTCAACTATTATCTCCTCAAGGATTTTCTCATGGTCTTTCTTTTTGTCTTCTTCTGGGACTCCTATAATTCGAATGTTGGAGTGTTTCATATTGTCCTGAAGGTCTCTGAGATTGTCCTCATTTCTTTTAATTCGTTTTTCTTTTTTCCTCTCTGATTCATTTATTTCTACCATTCTATCTTCTATTTCACTAATCCTATCTTCTGCCTCTGTTATTCTACTATTTGTTGCCTCCAGAGTGTTTCTGATCTCATTTATTGCATTATTCATTATATATTGACTCTTTTTTATTTCTTCTGTGTCCTTGTTAAAACTTTCTTGCATCTTCTCAATCCTTGTCTCTAGGCTATTTATCTGTGATTCCATTTTGATTTCAAGATTTTGGATCATTTTCACTATCAATATTTGGAATTCTTTCTCAGGTAGATTCCCTATCTCTTCCTCTTTTGTTTGGTTTGGTGGGCATTTCTGGCAATGATGACCCTGTATGCAGGACAGCAGAAAAGACACAGATGTGTATAGTGGACTTTTGGACTCAGAGGAAGAGGGAGAGGGTGAGATGATTTGGGAGAATGGCATTGAAACATGTATAATATCATGTAAGAATCGAATTGCCAGTCTATGTCCGATGCAGGATACTGCACGCTTGGGGCTGGTACACGGGGATGACCCAGAGAGATATTGTGGGTAGGGGGGGTGGGAGGGGGGTTCATGTTTGGGAATGCATGTACACTCGTGGTGGATTCATGTCAATGTATGGCAAAACCAATACAGAATTGTGTAAAATAAATAAATTAATTAATTAAAAAAAAAAAAGAAAGAAAGTGAAGAGGAAGTAAACAGTCTCTTGATGAAAGTGAAAGTGGAGAGTGAAAAAGTTGGCTTAAAGCTCAACATTCAGAAAAAGAAGATCATGGCATCTGGTCCCATCACTTCATGGGAAATAGATGGGGAAGCAGTGGAAACAGTGTCAGACTTTATTTTTGGGGGCTCCAAAATCATTGCTGATGGGGATTGCAGCCATGAAATTAAAAGACGCTTACTCCTTGGAAGAAAAGTTATGACCAACCTAGATAGTATATTCAAAAGCAGAGATATTAATTTGCCAGAAAAGGTCTGTCTGGTCAAGACTATGGTTTTTCCAGTAGTCATGCATGAATGTGAGAGTTGGACTGTGAAGAAAGGTGAGCACTTAAGAATTGATGCTTTTGAACTGTGGTGTTGGAGAAGACTCTTGAGAGTCCCTTGGACTGCAAGGAGGTCCAGCCAGTCCATCCTAAAGGAGATCAGTCCTGGGTGTACATTGGAAGGACTGATGCTAAAGCTGAAATTCCAATACTTTGGCCTCCTCACGTGAAGATTTGACTCATTGGAAAAGACTTTGATGCTGGGAGGGATTGGGGGCAGGAGGAGAAGGGGACAACAGAGGATGAGATGGCTTGATGTCATCACCGACAGTATGGACGTGAGTTTGAGTGAATTCCTGGAGTTGGTGATGGACAGTGAGGCCTGGCATACTGTGATTGCTCGGGTCGTAAAGAGTCAGACACGACTGAAGTAACTAACTAACTAACTAACTATGTACTAAACACTTGATACAGTAGAAACAGAAGAAATAAAAAGCATTTCCATCATGAGGTTTACTTTAAAGTGTGAGGAGCAAACCACAAACAAGAAAGAACAATTTAATGCATTTGAGGATAATAATTACTTGAGTGAGTGAGTGAAGTTGCTCAGTCGTGTCCAGCTCTTTGCGACCCCATGAACTGTAGCCCACCAGGCTCCTCCATCCTTGGGATTCTCCAGGCAAAAGTGCTGGAGTG
>NW_024070201.1:18628601-18638303 GCF_014754425.2 Oryx dammah
GAAAGAAAGAAAGAAAGAAAGAAAGAAAGAAAGAAAGAAAGAAAGAAAGAAAGAAAGAAAGAAAGAAAGAAAGAAAGAAAGAAAGAAAGAAAGAAAGAAAGAAAGAAAGAAAGAAAGAAAGAAAGATCATAATGACCGAGAAAACCACGATGGTGTGCTTACTCACCTAAAGCCAGATATCCTGGAATGTGAAGTTAAGGGGACCTTAGGAAGTATTACTGCAAACAAAGGTAGTGGAAGTGGCAGAATTGCACCTGAGCTATACAAATACTAAAAGATGATGCTGTTAAAGTTCTGCACTCAATATTATCAGAAAATTTGAAAAACTCAGCAGTGGCCACAGAACTGGAAAAATTTAGTTTTCATTCCAATATCAAGGAAGGGTAATGTCAAAGAATTTTCAAACTCCCGCACAGTTGTACTCATTTCACATGCTAGCAAGATAGTGCTCAAACTCATTCAAGCCAGGCTTCAAAACCATGTGAAATGAGAACTGCCAAACATACAAGTTGGATTTGAAGAGGCAGAGAAAACAGGGACCAAATTGCAAACATCCATTGGATCATGAGGAAAGCAAGGGAATTCCACAAATACATCTACTTCTGCTTCATTGCCTAAGCTAGGATTGTGTGGATCACAACAAACTGTGAAAAATTCTTAAAGAGATGGGAACACCAGACCACCTTACCTACCTGCTGAGAAATCTGTATGCAGGTCAAGAAACAACACCTAGAATCTGACAAGGAACAACCAACTGGTTTAAATTGGAAAGGAAGTATGACAAAGCTGTATATTATTAACCTGTTTATTTAACTTATATACAGAGTACATCATGAGAAACGCTGGGCTGGATGAAGCACAAGCTGGAATCAAGATTGCTGGGAGAAATATCAAAAACACTAGATATGAAGATGGTATCACCCTAACGGCAGAAAGCAAAGAGGAATTAAAGAGCCTCTTGATAAGGTTGAAAGAGGAGAGTGAAACAGCTGGCTTAAAGCTCAACATTCAAAAAGTTAAGATCATGACATCTGGTCCCATGACTTATGGCAAATAGAAGGGGAAAAGGTGGAAGCAATAACAGATTTTATTTCCTTGGGCTTCAAAATCACTGTGGACCATGAATTTCAGACATGAAATTAAAAGACACTTGCTCCCTGGAAGGAAAGCAATGACAAACCTAGACAGCATATACAAAGCAGAGATATTGCTTTGCCAACAAAGGTCCATATAGTTAGACTATGTTTTTTCCAGTCATCATGTATGGATAGGAGAGTTGGATCATAAAGAAGACTGAGCGCTGAATAATGCTTTCAAGTTGTGATTCTGGAGAAGATTCTTGAGGTCCCTTGGACTGCAAGTATATCAACAAGTCAATTCTAAAGGAAATCAACCCTGAATATTCATTGGAAGGACTGATGCTGAAGATCCAATATTTTGGCCTCTTGATGTGAAGACTCAACTCACTGGAAAAAACTCTGATGGTGGGAAAGATTGAAGGCAAATGGAGAAAATGTCTGCAGAGGATGAAAGGGTTATACAGCATCCGAAACTCAATGAACATAACTTTAAGCAAACTCTTTGAGACAGTGGAGGACAGAAGAGCCTGGCCTGCTACAGGCCATGGAGTCACAAAGAGTCAGACACTACTTAGTGACTGAACAACAATAATTTTAATTAGTTAGAGTTTCATGGCTCTGAAAGTACAGATCTAAAATTATATCTCTGTAGTAAGTTTTGACTAGAGATGTGAACAACAAATTCAAACAAATTCTAAACTAATTATGGGGGTTAGGAATTATTTGTTGAAAGGAAGTGACATTTCACACACTGCATACTGTACATACAGTATACATTAATCCTTACAAAAAACTTACAGATAAAAATGTCAAGAAAATAAATATATAATAAAGTGTTTACAATATGTATTTAATGATAAATGAGATTTCATAGTAGTTTTGGAGAATATTAAAAATAATCCCCATTTATTCCTATAACATGGCATGGGGTACTTAAATATGAGACAAAATGCTAGCATGAATGGCTTATGGATCTCTCCACGCAGGCATATCTTTGGTCCCCAAATTAAAATGGTAGGTGGAAATGCAGGGGACTATTGATGTTATTTGAATGATCAAAATAATCTGGATGATCTACAAAATCTTGTATAATGTTATGAACCTCCATCCATAGGTTTTCAGGCACTCTATTAGATATAAGCCCTTGAATCTATTTGTCACTTTGGCTGTATAATCATAAAGGATTTGACTTGTGTATAACTGAATGGCCAGTAATTTTCCTTACTTCGTTCAATTCAAGACTGAATTTTGCAATAAGGAGTTCATGATCCGAGCCACTGTCAGCTCCGAGTCTTGTTTTTGCTCACTGTATAGCGCTTCTCCATCTTTGGCTGCAAAGAATATAATCAATCTGATTTTGGTATCGATCATCTGGTGATATTCATATGTAAATTTTTCTCTTGTGATGTTGGAAAAGGGTGTTTATTATGACCAGTGAGTTTTCATGGCAAAATTCTGTTAGGCTTTGCCCTGCTTAATTTTGTACTCCAAGGCCAAACTTGCCTGTTACTCCAGGTATCTCTTGACCTTTTACTTTTGCATTTCAGTCCCCTATGATGAAAAAAATGTCACGTTTTGCTGTTAGTTCTAGAAGGTCTTGTAGGTCTTCATAGAACTGTTCAACTTCAGCTTCTTTAACTTTAGTGGTTGGGACATTGACTTAAATTACTCTGATATTGAATAATTTGCCTTGGAAATGAAATGAGATCATTCTGTCATTTTTGAGATTGCACCCAAGTATTGTGTTTCAGACTCTCTTATTGACTATGAGGGCTACTCCATTTCTTCTAAGGGATTCTTGCCCACAGTAGTAGATACAATGGTCACCTGAATTAAATTCCTGTCCATTATAGTTCACTGATTCCTAAAATGTTGATGTTTACCCTTGCCATCTCCTGTGTGAACACTTTTGATTTACCTTGATTCATGGACCTAACATTCCAGGTTCCTATGCAATATTATTCTTCACAGCATCAGACTTTAGTTTCACCACCAAGTACATTGACATCAGGGTGTTGTTTCCACAGTGGCTCAGCCTCTTTATTCCTTCTGGAACTATATCTCCACTCTTCTCCAGCAGCATATTGGATACCTACCTACCTGGGGGTGGGGTGGGGGGGCTCATCTTTCAGTGTTATATTTTTGCCTTTTCATACTGTTCAGGGAGTTCTCAAGGCAAGAATTCTGAAGTGGTCTGCCATTCCCTTCTCCAGTAGACTACGTTTTGTCAGAAATCTCCACAATGACACATCTGTCTTGGGTAGCGCTACATGGCATGGTTCATAGTTTCACTCAGTTATGCAAAGCTGTGATCCACATGATAATTTTGTTTAGTTTTCTGTGGTTATCATTTTCATTCTGTATTTCCTCTGCTGCTTGTGCAAGCTTCCTGATGGGAAGCACTGGCTGTGGGGGAAACAGGGTCTTGCTCTGATGGACAAGGCCATGCTCAGTAAATCTTTAACCCAATTTTCTGCTGATTGTGAGGCTATGTTCCCTCCTTGTAGTTTGATCTGAGGTAAAATTATGGTAAGGGTAATAATGACCTTGTCCAAAAGGACTCATGCCAGCACATGTCACCTCCCATGACTGCTGCTGTTAGTGCCCTTAACCCTGTGGCAGGCCACTGTCAACCCACACCTCTGCCAGAGACTCCCACTCACAGACCAGTCTGGCTCAGTCTTTTGTGGGGTCACTGCTCCTTTATCGTGGGTCCTCATGACCCAGATTTTATTTGTACCCTCCAAGATTCTCTGTTTCCCCAGCTCTGTGGGCATTCTGTAATCAAATCTCACTGACCTTCAAAGTCAGATACCCTGGGGATTCTCAGTCCCTTTGCTGGATCCCCAGGTTGGGAAGTTTGTTGTAAGGGCTAGAACTTTCACAACATTGTGAGAACTTCTTTGGTGTAGTTGTTCTCCAGTTTCTGGATTCCTCACCTTGGGCTCTAGGAGGGAAGAGGGAGCAAATGGCAACCTCCTCCTCTTGGACCACACCTCCTAGGATTACTGCTGCCAGAGCCCCTATCTCCCCAGCAGGTCACTGCTGATGTATGCCTCTTCAGGAGAACTTCAAACATTCAAAGGCAGGTCTGGCTCAGTCTCTATAGAGGTTACTGCTTCTTTCCCTGGGTTCTATTGCACACAATGTTTTGTTTGTGCCCTTCAAGAGTCTCTGGTGGACATGAAGTTTGATTTTAAACTCCATTTGCTCCTCCTACTGCCCTGTCGTGGTTTCTCCTTTGCCCTCGGATGTGGGGTATTTTTTTTTTTTTTTTGGATGAGTTCCAACATTCTCCTGTCAATGGTTTTTCAGCAACTAGTTGTCATTTTGGTGGTTTCACAGAAGAAGGTGAGCACATATCCTTTTACCCTGCCATCTCACTTATAGGTGTGATCAAAACCATCCTCAAGAAAAAAAAAAGGCAAAATGGTTGTCTGAGGAGGCCTTACAAATAGCTGAGAAAAGAAGAGAAGTGAAACGTAAAGGAGAAAAAGACGTACCTATCTGAATGCAGAGTTCCAAAGAACAGCAAAGAGAGATAAGAAGGCCTTCTTAAATGGACAATGCAAAGAAACAGAGGAGAAAAAAACAGAATAGGAAAGACTAGAGATCACTTCAAAAAATTAGATATATCAAGGGAACATTTTATGCAAAGATGGATACAGAAAAGGAAAGAAACAGCAAGGATCTAACGGAAGCAGAAGATATTAAGAAGTGATGGAAAGAATACATAGAAGAACTGTACAAAAATTTCTTAATGACCAGGATAGGTCATTTAGCTCCCAAAGAGGAACTTAAGAGTTTTAAAGAAGGTGAAAGAGAGTGAAAAAACTGGGTTAAAGCTCAACATTCAAAAAACTAAGGTAGCATCTTGTCCCATCACTTCATGGTAAATAGATGGGGACATGGAAACAGTGACAGACTTTATTTTCTTGGGCTCCAAAATCACTGCGACCGTGACTGTAGCCATGAATTAAAAGACATTGGCTCCTTGAAAGAATAGCTATGACAATCCTAGACAGTGTATTAATAAAACAGAGATATCACTTTGCCAACAAAGGTCAATCTAGTCAAAGCTATGGTTTTTCTAGTAGTCATGTACAGATGTGAGAATTGGATCATGAAAGCTGAGGACAAAAGAATTGATGCCTTTGAACTGTGGAAGGACTGATGCTGAAGCTGAAGCTCCAATACTTTGGCCACCTGATCTAAGGACAGGAGAAAAGACAGACAGAGAGATCTTCTGAAAAACAGGGCATTTACTCCCAATGAAAGTCAGTCATTCTTCATATAAGAGAAAAAAGCCATGAGAAAAATCCACCTGAGGCTCTTTTGGAATTCATCTATCAAAGATATGGAAAAATGGTAAAAGAATTGAGAGAAACTCTTTTGAGGCATTGAAGATCTTCATCAATTTCAGGGTACTTCTACTTCAAAAAACGGGGGCCAGAGAAGCAGGGATGAGAGAAATTCCCAAGATAAGAAAGTTGACTCTGGTATCAAAGCAATGAAAATTCCCCAATTACTTAATAAGATGGCAGCCAGCTGTAATGCAGAAAAGAATACTTCTTTATAGTTAAGAAAGCTGGTGGCTCAACTTTAAATAATAATGAGAACTGTGGAAACTTACCAGTGCTCAGATTTTAAGTCATGCAGAAAAGAAATCCCTGGAGAATGAGTAAATGAAGCTAAAAGGGAACTGAGTAAAACTAAGCAGCCATTCTAGAAACATGACGTGACAAGGAATGTGTCCTTTTTCTTTGAGTGACTATCATTTACTTCAGCGTCTATTTTTTAATATATAAAATATCTGGCATAACATAAATAATTACAGTACATATGGACACCCAAAGAAGATATGACCCATGGACAATAAGAGAAATAATTAGTTCAAGTAGAATCAAAGCTGATGCTGAAGTTAGCATTATCAGACAGAAAACTTAAAATATCTGTGATTCTTTTTTAATTAGTGAGGGTTTTTTAAGATATATGTTCAAGAGTCAAATTGCTGGATCATATAGTAGTTCTATTTGCAGTTCTTTTTCAGAAACTTCTATGCTGTTTTCCACAGTGGAAATATCAATTTACTTTCCCAAGAGCAGTGTACTAGGGTTCTCCTTTCTCCATATCCTCATCAACATTTGTTATTTGTGTTCTTTTTGATGATAACCATTTTGACAGGTATGAGGTGATATCTCATTGTGGTTTTGATTTACATTTGCCTGGTGATTAGCAACGTTGAAGTTCTTTTCATGTGCCTGTTGGCCATCTGCATGCCCTCTTTGGAAAAATGTCCATTCTATCCTTCTGCTCAATTTTCAATCAGGTTGTGTGTGTGTGTGTGTGTGTGTGTGTGTGTGTGAGTGTGTGTGTGTGTGTTTATCATGGGTTGTTTGAGCTGTTTATATATGTTTGGTATTGATCTTTTATCAGTCATATCATCTCAAAATATTCTCTCTTACTCAGTAGGTTGTCTTTGTTTTGTTGATGGTTTCCTTGCTGTGAAAAAACTTCTGAGTTTAATTAGGCCCTGCTTATTTATTTTTGCTTTTATTTCCTTTACTTTAGGAGACATATTAAAAAATATTGCTACAATTATGCAAATAAACAACAGGTACGTGAAAAGATATTCAACATTGCTAATATGTATACACAAATATATACACAATGGGATAGTATCCAGTCATAAAAAAGAATAAAATTTTGCTATTTGCCGCAATGTGAATTGACATGGAGAACATTATGCTAAGTGAAATATTTCAGAAAGAGAATGAAAATATTGTATAATATTAGTTATATGTGTAATATAAAGAATATAAAAACTAGAGACCATAACAAAAAAGAAGTGGACTCACAGATATAGAGGCAAAAATAATGGTTGCAAGTGGAAGTGGGGAAGACGGGCATATAGGAATGAGAGAGAATGAGAGATAGAAATTGTTCTTTGTGAAATAGGTCAAGGAAGTATAGTACAACTGGGGAATACAGACAATATTTTGTAATAATTTTAAATGGAATGTAATCTTTAAAAGATTACAGATACATCTAAAAGATAGATAGTGAAAAAGCAGAAACAGTGACAGATTTTATTTTCATGCACCCCAAAATTACTGTGGATGGTGACTGCAGCCACAAAATTAAGAGACACTTGCTCCTTGGAAGAAAAATTATGACAAACCTAGACAGTGCATTAAAAAGCAGAGGTATAATTTTGTCAGCAAAGGTTAGTACAGTCAAAGCTATGTTTCTTTCAGTAGTCATGTATGGTTGTAAGAGTTGGACCATAAAGAAGGCTGAGAACTGAAGAATTTATGCTTCTGAATTGTGGTGCTGAAGAAGACTCTTGGGAGTCCCTTGGACAGCAAAGAGATCAAACCAATCAATTCTAAAAGAAATCAACCTTGAATATTCACTGGAAGGACTGATGCTGAAGCTGAAGCTCCAATATTTGACCACTTGATGCAAAGAACCAACTCATTGGAAAAGACACTGATGCTAAGAAAGATTGAAGGCAAGAGGAAAAGGGGATGACAGAAGATGAGATAATTGGATGGCATCCCCGACTCAATGGACATGCGTTTGAGTAAACTCCAGGCGATAGTGAAGGACAGGGAAGCCTGGAGTTCTGCAGTTCATGGGGTTGTAAAGAGTTAAACATGACTTAGTGACAGAACTAAAACAACAAACTTTAAAAATTTTTTAAAAATTTTTCAAATTAAAAAATAATAAAATACCTATGATGTTTTTTAAAAAAAATGCTGAGGGATTGTGGAATAGGTGGACAAAATATATAAGGCAATTGGTATCTTCAGTAGAGACATGGAAATTATGAAAAAAGAATCAAATAGAAATACTAGAATTGAAAATTAAATGAAAGAAAGGAAGAATTCTTTAAATGGGCAGGGTAGAAACAACACAGAAAAGAATGAATGAAAATAAAACACCTCAAAAATATAAACAGAAATGCAAATAGAAAAGAAAATGAGCAAAATAACAGAACAAAGTGACCAAGGTTTGTGGAATAATATCAAAAAGTCTTACATGCATGTAATTGGAGGCACTGAAAGTGAAAGCAGACAATTATTTCAAAAAGTAATTGCCAAAACATTTCATTTTAGATACCAAACTAAAAAATTCAAGACCAGTAATCCCCAAAATTATGAATAGAAAGAAAATCACAGGTAGGCACATCACAAATTCCTGTTTCTTTTTAAAGTGCAATTAGTCAAAAAGCCAGAGAAATTAGAATATACTGCATATACAGGGACAATAAATTACAGGTGACTTTTCAGCATAAATAATGGAAACCAAAAAGCAATGGAATTACATCTTCAAGAAGCTGAAAATAAAAGTACTATCAAGCTAAAATTCCATTTCTAGAAAAAAATTTTAAATGAAAGTGATTAAAATTACAGATAATTAAGACAGACTCTTAAATAAATAATTCTGGGACAACTGGGTAGCTATTTGCAAAAAGTTAAAATTAGATCCACATCTAACACCGTATGCATGATTCAATTACAAGGACTATAAGAAAGTAGAGACAAATTCTTCCTTCAGTTCAGTTCAGTTCATTCACTCAGTCATGTCTGACTCAGCAGCCCCATGAATTGCAGCATGCCAGGCCTCTCTGTCCATCACCATCTCCCAGAGTTCACTCAAACTCACGTCCATCAAGTCAGTAACGCCATCCAGCCATTTCATCCTCTGTCATCCTCTTCTTCTCCTGCCCTCAATCCCTCCCAGCATCAGTCTTTTCCAATGAGTCAACTCTTTGCATGAGGTGGCCAAAGTACAGGAGTTTCAGCTTTAGCATCATTCCTTCCAAAGAACATCCAGGGCTGATCTTCTTTAGAATGGACTGGTTGGATCTCCTTTCAGTTCAAGGGATTCTCAAGAGTCTTCTCCAACAGCACAGTTCAAAAGCATCAATTCTTTAGCACTCAGCTTTCTTCACAGGCCAACTCTCACATCCATACATGACCACTGGAAAAACCATAGCCTTGACTAGATGGACCTTTGTTGGCAAGGTAGTGTCTCTGCTTTTTAATATGCTGTCTAGGTTGGTCATAACTTTTCTTCCAAGGAGTAATCATCTATTAATTTCATGGCTGCAATCACCATCTGCAGTGATTTTGGAGCCCCCCAAAAATAAAGTCTGACATTGTTTCCACTGTTTCCCCATCTATTTCCCTTAGGTATAGGGAAATTCTATCTAAGTATAGCTCAAAATCCTGAACCAATAAAAGAAAAGTTTTATGTTTCATTACATAAAAATTTGAAGGAGAAAAGATTAACAACTTAGTAGAAAGCTAACATATGAAAAGATCATTTGCAAAAATATACAAAATAGCTCACAAACTCACTCATAATGAGAAAATGTAAATAAAAGAACACTAAGAAACCATTAATGACATATTAGACTGACAAAACTAAAATTATCTTGGCAATGCTGTGGAGAAATAGACACTCATAAAATGCAGATGGAAATGCAAGTTGACTCAATCCTTAAAAAAGAAAATTTGACTCTGACCCATAAGTTCCCTTTATAGAATGCAACCTAAAGATGCACCTGAACAACACAACAATAAAAATACATATCCACAAGTTTATTTATTGC
>NW_024070201.1:18638313-18812785 GCF_014754425.2 Oryx dammah
ATGTGTTTGTTAGCCATCTGTATGTCTTCTTTGGAGAAATCTCTATTTAGTTCTTTGGCCCATTTTTTGATTGGGTCGTTTATTTTTCTGGAATTGAGCTGCAGGAGTTGCTTGTATATTTTTGAGATTAGTTGTTTGTCAGTTGCTTCATTTGCTATTTTCTCCCATTCTGAAGTCTGTCTTTTCACCTTGCTTATAGTTTCCTTTGCTGTGCAGAAGCTTTTAATTTTAATTAGATCCCATTTGTTTATTTTTCCTTTTATTTCCAGTATTCTGGGAGGTGGGTCATAGAGGATCCTGCTGTGATTTATGTCGGAGAGTGTTTTGCCTATGTTCTCCTCTAGGAGTTTTATAGTCTCAGGTCTTACGTTTAGATCTTTAATCCATTTTGAGTTTATTTTTGTGTGTGGTGTTAGAAAGTGATCTAGTTCATTCTTTTACAAGTGGTTGACCAGTTTTCCCAGCACCACTTATTAAAGAGATTGTCTTTACTCCATTGCATATTCTTGGCTCCTTTGTTGAAGATAAGGTGTCCATAGGTGTGTGGATTTATCTCTGGGCTTTCTATGTTGTTCCATTGATCTATATTTCTGTCTTTGTGCCAGTACCATGCTGTCTTGATGACTGTGGCTTTGTAGTAGAGCCTGAAGTCAGGCAAATTGATTCCTCTAGTTCCATTCTTCTTTCTCAAGATTGCTTTGGCTATTTGAGTTTTTTTGTATTTCCATACAAATCTTGAAATTATTTGTTCTAGTTCTGTGAAAAATACTGCTGGTAGCTTGATAGGGATTGCATTGATTCTGTAGATTGCTTTGGGTAGTATACTCATTTTCACTATATTGATTCTTTTGATCCATGAACATGGTATATTTCTCCATCTATTAGTATCCTCTTTGATTTCTTTCATCAGTGTTTTATAGTTTTCTATATATAGGTCTTTCGTTTCTTTAGGTAGATTTGTTATTCTCTAATAATGAGTGAGGTTGAGCATCTTTTCATGTCTTTTTAGCCACCTGTATGTCTTCTTTGGAGAAATGTCTGTTTAGGTCTTTTTCCTACTTTTTGATTGAGTTGTTTTTCTGGTATTGAGTTGTATGAGCTGCTTGTATATTTTGGAAATTAATCCTTTGTCAGTTGTTTCATTTGAGATAATTTTCTCCCATTCTGAGGGTTGTCTTTTCACCTTACTTATAATTTCCTTTGCTGTGCAAAAGCTTTTGAGTTTAATCAGGTCCCATTTGTTTATTTTCTTTTTATTTCCATTACTCTAGAAGGAGGGGCATAGAGGATCTTGCTTTGATTTATGCTATTGAGTGTTCTGCCTATGTTTTCCTCTAAGAGTTTTATGGATTCTGGTCTTACATTTAGGTCTTTAATCCATTTTGAGTTTAATTTTGTGTATGGCATTAGGAAGTGTTCTAATTTCATTCTTTTATATGTAGTAGCTGTCCAGTTTTCCCAGCACCAGGTATTGAAGAGGCTGTCTTTGCCCCATTGTATATTTTTGCCTCCTTTGTTAAAAATAATGTACCCATAGGTGCATGGGTTTACTTCTAGGCTTTCTATCTTGTTCCATTGGTCTATATTTCTGTATTTGTGTCAGTACCATACTGTCTTGTAGCTTTATAGCATAATCTGATGTCAGGAAGGTTGATTCCTCCAGCTCCGTTCTTCTTTCTCAAGACTGCTTTGGCTATTTGGGGTCTTTTGTGTTTCCATATGAATTGTGAAATTTTTTGTTCTATTTCTGTGAAAAAAGCCATTGGCAATTTGATTCCTATCACATTGAATCTGTAGATTGTGTTTGGTACTATAGTGATTTTCACAATATTGATTCTTCCTACCCAGGAACATGGAATATCTCTCCATCTGTTTATGTCATCTTTGATTTCTTTCATTAGTGTCACAATTTTCTGTGTATAGTTCTTTTGTCTCCTTAGGTTAGTTTATTCCTAGAAATTTAATTATTTTTGTTGCAATGGCAAATGGGATTGGTTCCTTAATTGCTGTTTCTGATTTTTCATTGCTAGTATATGCAATTTCAAGTGATTTCTGTGTGTTGATTTTGTACCCTGCAACTTTGCTAAATTCACTGATTGCTCTATTGCTCTAGTAATTTCCTGATCCTATCTTTAGGGTTTTCTATGTACAGTATCATGTCATCTTCAAACACTGAGAGCTTTACTTTTTTTCCAATCTGGATTCCTTTTATTTCTTTTTCTTCTCTGATTGCTGTAGCCAGGGCTTCCAGAACTATGTTGAATAATAGTGGTGAAGGTGGACACCCTTGTCTTGTTCCTGATCTTAGGGGGAATGGTATAATTTTTGTACCATTGAGAATAATGTTTGTTGTCAACTTAATCATATATGGCCTTTACTATGTTTATATAGATTCCTTCTGTGCCCATTTTTTGAAGAGTTTTAATAATAAATGGCTGCTGAATTTTGTCAAAGGCTTTTTCTGCATCTATTGAGATTATCATATGGTTTTTATCTTTCAATTTGTTATTATGATGTATCACATTGATTGATTTTCATATACCGAAAAATCCTTGCATCCTTGGAATAAATCCAACTTGATCATGGTGTATGAGCTTTTCGATGTGTTCCTTAATTCTGTTTGCTAAAATTGTGTTGAGTATTTTCGCATCTATGTTTATCAGTGATATTGGCCTGTAGTTTTCTTTTTTGTGTTGTCTTTGTCTGGTTTTGGTATCAGGGTGATGGTGGTCTCATAGAATGAGTTTGGTAGTGTTCCTTCTTCAATTTTTTGAAAGAGTTTTAGAAGGATAGGCATTAGCTCTTCTCTAAATGTTAGTAGAATTCTCCTGTGAAGCAATCTGGTCCTAGGCTTTTGTTTTTTGGGGAGATTTTTGATCACAGCTTCGATTTCAGTGCTTTTAATTGGGTTGTTCTTAGTTTCTATTTCTTCCTGGTTCAGTCTTGGAAGATTGAACTTTTCTAAGAATATGTCCATTTCTTCCAGATTATCCATTTTATTGCCATATAGTTGTTCATAATAGTCTCATGATCCATTGTATTTCTGCATTGTCTGTTGTAACCATTTCTAATTTTGTTGATTTAATTCTTCTCTCCTTTTTTCTTGATGAGTCTGGCTAAATGTTTATCAATTTTGTTTATCTTCTCAAAGAACCAGCTTTTAGTTTTATTAATCTTAACTATTGTTTCTTTCATTTCTTTTTCACTTATTTTTGCTTGGATCTTTATGATTTCTTTCTTTCTACTAATTTTGGTTTTCTGTTGTTGGTGGTGGTGGTGGTCTTTTTTTTTTTTTTTTTTCCAGTTGTTTTAGGTGTAAAGTTAGGTTGTCTATTCTAACTTTTTCTTGTTTGTTGAGGTAAGATTGTGTTGCTATAAATTTCCCTCTCAGAACTGCTTTTGCTGCATCCCATAGGTTTTGAGTTGTGGTGTTTTCATTGTTATTTGTTTCTAGAAACTTTTTTATTTTCCTTTTGATTTTTTCAGTAACTGTTGTTTACTTAGAAATGTGTTGTTTAACCTCCATGTGTTTGTGTTTCTTGCAGTCTTTTTTTTCTTCTTCTAATTGATCACTAGTTTCATAGCATTGTGGTTGGAGAAGATGTTTGATGCAATTTCAATTTTCTTAAATTTACTGAGGTTTGATTTGTGACCCAAGATGTGGTCTATTCTAGAGAATGTTCCATGTGCACATGAGAAGGTATATTCTTCTGCATTTGGATGGAATGTCCTGAAGATATCAATGAGATCCATCTCATCTAATGTGACATGTGTTTCCTTATTAATTTCCTTTTTTGATGATCTGTCCATTGGTGTGAGTGTGGTGTTAAATTCTACTATTATTGTGTTACTGTCAACTTCTCCTTTTATGTCTATTAGTGTTTGTCTTATGTTGGTGCTCTTATGTTGGGTGTATAGATATTTACAATTGTTATTTCTTCTTGGATTGATCCCTTGATCATTATGTAGTGTCCTTCCTTATCTCTTGTAATATTCTTTATTTTAAGGTCTATTTTGTTTGATATGAGGATTGCTACTCCAGCTTTCTTTTGCTTCCCATTTGCATTGAATATATTTCCCTCCTCTCATTTTCAGTCTATATGTGTTTTTAGGTCTGAAGTGGATTTCTTGTAGACAGCATATGTATAGGTCTTGTTTTTATATCCCTTCATCCACTCTGTGTCTTTGGGTTGGATATTTAATCCATTTACATTTAAACAATTATTTATATATATGTTCCTATTGCATTTTCTTAATTGTTTGGGGTTGATTTTGTAGATCTATTTTCTTCTCTTGTATTTCTTGACTATATAAGTCCCTTTAACATTTGTTGTAAAGCTGGTTTTGTGGTATTGAATTCTCTTAACTTTTGCTTATCTGAGAAGCTGTTTATTTCTCCATCAATTTTGAATGAGATCCTTGCTGGGTACAGTAATCTTAGTTGTAGATTTTTTCCTTTCAGTACTTTAAATATATCTTGCCATTCCCTTCTGGCCTGCAGTGTTTCTGCTGAAAGGTCAACTGTTAAGCATATGGGGTTTCCCTTGTATGTTACTTTTTGCTTCTCCCTTGCTGCTTTTAATATTCTTTGTGTTTAGTCTTTGTTAGTTTGATTAGTATGTGTCTTGGCATGTTTCTCCTTGGATTTATCCTATATGGGGCTCTTTGTGCCTTTTGGATTTGATTGACTATTTCCTTTTCCATATTAGGAAAATTTTCAACATAATCTCTTCAAAAATTTTCTCACATCGTTTCTTTTTCTCTTCTTCATCTGGGACCCCTATAATTCAAATGTTGGTGCATTTGATATTGTCCCAAGAGTTATCTGAGACGATCTTCAGTTCTTTACATTCTTTTTATTTTATTCTGCTCTTCAGGACAGAGAAGGCGATGGCACCCCACTCCAGTACTCCTGCCTGGAAAATCCCATGGATGGAGGAGCCTGGAAGGCTGTAGTCCATGGGATCGCGAAGAGTCAGAGATGACTGAGCAACCTCACTTTCACTTTTCACTTTCATGCATTGGAGAAGGAAATGGCAACCCACTCCAGTGTTCTTGCCTGGAGCATCCCAGGGATGGGGGAGCCTGATGGGCTGCCATCTATGGGGTCGCACAGAGTCGGACACGACTGAAGCGACTTAGCAGCAGCAGCAGCAGCTCTTAAGAAGTTATTTCCACCATTTCATCTTCCAACTCACTGATCTATTCTTCTGCTTCAGATATTCTGCTATTGATTCCTTCTAGAGTATTTTTAATTTCAGTAACTGTGCTGTTTGTTTCTGTTTGTTTATTATTTAATTCTTCTAGGTCTTTGTTAACTGATTCTTGCATGTTTTCAATTTTGTTTTCAAGGTTTTTGATCATCTTTACTACCATTATTCTGAATTATTTTTCACGTAGTTTGCCTATTTACTCTTCATTTCTTTGAACTTCTGTGTTTCTAGTTTGTTCCTTCATTTGTGTAGTATTTCTCTGCCTTTTCATTATTTTTTTTAACTTATAGTGCTTGAGGTCTCCTTTTCTCAGGCTTCAAGATTGAATTCTTTCTTCTTTTTGGTTTCTGCCCTCCTAAGGTCCAGAGGCTTATGTAAGTTTTGTGAGATTTGTTCTGAGTTTTTGTTTGTTTTTCCTCTGATGGACAAGGCTGAGTGAGGTGGTAATACTGCCTGTTGGTGATTGAGTTTGCATTTTTGGTTTTTGTTTGTTTAGATGAAGTGTCCTGCACAAGGTGCTATTGGTGGTTGTGTGATGCCAGGTCTTGTATTCAAGTGGTTTCCTTTGTGTGAGTTCTCACTATTTAATCATCTCTAGGGTTAGTTCTCTGGTAGTCTAGGGTCTTGGAGTCAGTGCTCCCACTCCAGAGGCTCAGGGTTTGATTCCTTTTGAGTTTGGTATTACAGGTTCCTTTTTTTCTTTACACTCTTATTTTCCACGTTATGAACTTCTTTCTTCCCTGGGCTTCACCTTCACAGGCCTCAGAAACACTCAGGCCCCAAATACTCAAGACTGGAGAGGAGGGCTGTCAGTATCTCGATTGTGACATTTTACTAGTTTTATTCTCTCCACTAGGGAAGAGCTGGGTAAAGGCACATGAGATTTCTCTATATATTATATTATTTTTTAAAACTGCATCTAAACTTACAATTATCTCCAGATTAAAAGTATAATTAAAGAGATAAATGGTGGAATGACAAAATAACACAAGTGCAAAATAAAAGCAGCTCACTATGACCAAGATAATTTGAAGAACAAAATAAGTGAGTATTAGATACACACCACATAATAAAATAAATATCCATAAGACTAAACATACAAATTAATGAAAAATATCAAATGGAAGAGAATGGATAATTCTTCTCTACAGAGGAGATTCATGTAAAAGAAACTGAGAAATATAAAATAACCATTAGGCAAACCCTTGTTATGATAAAATCAGTGGGCAAAATTTGAGAAGAAACTGTATATTAACATAATCTTGAAGTATATCTCCCCAGGTATTTATTAATTAAGAAGGAAATGTTATTATGAATAAAGTTGCTATGAACTCAACATTCATGTACAAATTTTTGTGTAAATATTAGCTATTCTTTCTCTGGGAAAAAAGTCCATCAGACACCGCCTAGCTCAATGATAAACATTAATAAAATCAGTCGTAAGACAAATTAGCATAATCTACTCCAATCTAATACAGTTTGACTGTGAGTAAACACAGTAGGTCCATTTCCCTCATTTTGTCCTTGTGTCTGTAGCCATAATGATTATCCATTTTCAAATTCTGAAAACTACTGAAATAAATTAAAAATTACTTTGCAGTGATATTTTTCTATATGCCTAAAGCAGTGGGTGAAGATACATCAAGTTGTTGGAATGAACTAGTACCGGGTTTAAGGTTTTTTCATATGGAAGAGATGCACCTATGTAACCAGCTCCCTTTAAGAACTGTGGATCTAAAATACAAGCTAGCTGTTTTGGAATCGGGCATCTCACACACAACCCTGCAATTCATAGCTAGGACGAAAGACATGTCTGTAAATATTTGCCCTGAAAATGGGTGACAGAATTTGTATTTGACTTTCCTAGTGCATGCCTATATGTATCATTTTCCTGTTGAATATTCTATGCCATAATGTATTAGCTGTGATTATAACTTTATATAGAGTTCTATGAGTCCTTCCAGTGAATCATCAAATAGTTAATCCTTGACAGGGATCCTTGAAATAGGGAGACAGTATCATATCTACTTTATTCTTGACACAAAAAAAAGTGTAATTCCAATCTGTATCTAAGAAAACACCAAACAAACCTAAATTATAAAATGTTCTCCTAAGTAACTGAATAGCACTCATAAAAACTTCAAACTCATGAAAGTCAAAGAATTGGATGAGACTAAAGACTTCCAAAAATCGAATACAATGTAAAATCTGGGGTTGAATCTTGGACAGCAGAAAAGACATTACTGAGGAAACATGAAATTTCAAAAATATAAAGTCTAGTTTTTGGTATAGTATAGTTAATGATATTTTATGAAAGGTAACTTCTTGATTTTCTTGTGTTTGCATGAGGGGAAGCTGGGTGAAATGTATGTGAACTCAGTCCTGTTTTTGAAAATTTTATGTACATCTGCAATTATTTCAAAATTAAAAAATGAAAATCAACATGAAAAATAAAGACTTCTCAGACCGACAAAAACTGGGAAAATTTATTTCAGCAAACTTGCATTACAAGAAACGCTATAAAGCAATATGTTCTTAAGTTTGAAGGGAAGTAACAGCAGATGAAAGTGAGGATCTGTCAGACAATATTAATAACACCAGAAAGTGTAAATATAAAATTGTCTAGTGAGTGTTTAAAATACAAATAATATATTATGGGTTTATAGCATAATGTAGAAGAAAGCAAGAACATAAAAGGAATCCAAAGTAAATAAAATATAAAGAAGTTTCTTATACTTTTCTTGACTAGTATGATGTTATTTGAAGGTAGACTGTGATCACTGAAAAGTTCATATTGAAATATCTATGTGCATGCATATGATACTTAGCTGCTTCATTTGTGTCTGCCTCTGTGTGACACTATGAACCACAGACTTCCAGGCTCCTCTATCTATGGGGTTGTCCAGGAAAGAATAGTGGAGTGGATTGCCATGCCCTCCTCCAAAGGAATCTTCCTGATCTAGGGATTGAGCCCATGTCTTCTGTATTGGAAGACGGACAATTAAAAACTAAAATGTAAAAATATATGATACAATAAAAAAATTTTTCAGTGAGTTAAAAAGATGCTTGCTCCTTGGAAGAAAAGCTATGACAAATCAAGACAGTTTTTTAAAAAACAGAAACATCACTTTGCCAACAAAGGTCAATAGAGTCAAAGCTGTGGCTTTTCCAGTAGTTATGTATGGATGTGAGAGTTTGACTATAAAGAAGGCTGAGTGCCAAAGAAGTGATGGTTTTGAACTGTGGTCCTGGAGAAGACTCTTGAGAGTCCCCTGGAGAGTGAGGAGATGAAACCAATCCAGTCGATCCTAAAGGAAATCAATCCTGAATATTCATTGGAAGGACTGATGCTAAAGCTGAAGCTCCAATACTTTGGCCACCTGATGCAAAGAGCTGACTGATTGGAAACGACCCTGATGCTGGGAAAGATAGAAGGCAGGAGGAGAAGCAGATGACAGAGGACGAGATTGTTGGATGGCATCATTGACTCAATGGACATGAAGTTGAGCAAGCTCTGGGAGATGGTGAAGGACAGGGAAACCTAGTATGCCCCAATAAGCCACTTCATTTGCTCTCTCAGGCCCAGGAAAGGAACAGATGCCTGAAGGGAGGAAACATTCAGAGGTGGGGCCAAAACCAAAGCTGAAATCCAGGAGCAGTGTGATTAAGGAAGAGGAATTGAAACCTCTCTGTGTAAATGCACAAGCCATGGATTTAATCTCTATGAAGCATGCTTGGTAAATGATGCATCTGTGCATTCTCCAGGATAGATCACATCTTAGGTCATAAGTCAAGCCTCAGTAAATTTAAGAAAATTGAAATTTAATCGAGCATCTTTTCCAATCAAAACACTATGAAATTAAAAATAAATTAGAGAAAAAAGCTGTAAAAACACAAACATATGGAGGCTAAACAATAGGTTATTAAGTAACCAAGAGGTTACTGAAGAAATCAAAGAGAAAATGAAAGGAGACTTAGAAACAAATGACAATGAAAACTAAGCATGGTTCTTTGAGAAGATAAACAAAATTGACAAACCATTAGCCAGACTCATCAGGAAAAATAGAGAAGACTCAAATAATTAAAATTAGAAATGAAAAAGGAGAAATAACAACAGACAATGCAGAAAAACAAAGGATCATAAGCAACTACTTTAAGCAACTGGATGCCAATATAATGGACAAGTTGGAAGAAATAGACAAATACTTAGAAAAGTACAACCTCTCAAGAATGAACCAACCAGGAGGAAATGGAAAATGTGAATAGACCAATGACAAGCAATGAAATTGAAACTATGATTTAAAATCTCCCAACAAGCAAAATTCCAAGACAGATGTCTTCACAGGTGAAATCTATCAAACATTTAGAGAAGAGCTAACACCTACCCTTCTGAAACCCTTCCAAAAAATTTCAGAGAAAAGAACACTCCCAACTCATTCCATGAGGTTTCTATCACCCTGATACCAAAATCAGGCTAAGATACCACACAAAGAAAGAAAGTTACAGACCAATATCACTGGAGAACATAGATACCATTCCTTAACCAAATGCTAGCAAACAATTCGACAACACATTAAAAGGATCAGACATCATGATCAGGGGAATTTATCCTAAAATGCAAGAATAAATCAATCTATTCAAATCAATGAATGTGATGTATTTGATATATCATTTTAATAAATTGAAGAATAAAACCATATCATTACCTCAATAGGTATAGAAAAAGATTCTGACAAAATTCAAGCACCCGTTTCTAATAAAAACTCTCCAGATAATGGGGATAGTGGGAAACTACCTCAACATAATAAAGGCCATATATAACAAGCCTACAGCAAAAATCATTCTTAATGGAGAAAACTGAAAGCATTTTCTCTAAGATTAGGAACAGGATCCATTCTTGACACTAATATTCAAGATTGTCTTGAGGTCCTAGCCACAGCAATCAGAGAAGAAAAAGAAATAAAATGAATTCCAAATTGGGGGAAAAAAGTAACTGTTATTGTTTGCAGGTGACATGATACTATACATAGAAAATCCTAAAGATGTTACCAGAAAACTACTGGAACTACTCAATAATTCTGGAAAAGTTTCAGGTTACTAAATTAATACTCAGAAATCTGTACTCCTATAGAGTAGCCACAAATTATCAGAAAGAGAAATTAAGAAAACAATCCCATTCACCATTGCAACTGAAAGAATAAAATACCTAAGAATAAATCTACCTAGGAGACAAAATACCTATGTGAAAAATAAAAAAAAGTGTGAGACACTAACAAAAGAAATCAAAGACAATAACACAAACATATGGTAAGTTATAGCATGTTCTTAGATTGGAAGAATCAATATTGTGCAAATGATTATAGTACCCAAAATAATCTACAGATTGAATGCAATTTCTATTAAATTACCAATGGCATTTTTCACAGAATTAGAACCAAAATATTTTTGCAATTTGTATGGAGACACAAAGGACTTCAAATAAGCAATTAATCTTGAGAAATTACAATAGAGCTGAAAGAAACAGGCTCCCTGACTTCAAACTACACTATAAAGTTATAGTCATCAAGACAGTATGGTCCTGGCACAGAAAAAGAAATATAGATCAATGGTACAGGATGGAGATAAACCCGTACACCTATGGTCACCTAAATCTATGACAAAGTAGGCAAGAATATACAATAGAGAAAATATCATCTCTTCAATAAATGATTCTGGGAAAGCTAGATGGTTATATGTAAAACAATGAAATATGAGCAATCCCTAAAACCATACACAAAAATAAAATGAAAATGAATAAAAACTCTAAACATAAGGCCACAGAGTAGGAAACTTAGAGGGAAACAGGAAAGCTAGGAAACAGTCAGAAGACTCTTTCACATAAATTGCAGCAATATATTTTGCCCACCTCCTAAAGTAATGAAAATAAAAACAAAAAATATTGAACATGATGATACTTAGAAGCTTCTGCACAGAAAATATCACCATAAACAAATAACAGCCCTCAGAATGAAACAATTTGCAAGCAAAGCTATTGACAATGGATTAATTTCAAAAATATACAAATAGATTATGCAGCTCCAAAGAAGACATACAGATTGCCAATTGGCACATGAAAAGATGCTCAGCATCACTAATTATCAGAGAAATGCAAATCAAAAACCAGTGAAAATCTTTCACTGGTCAGAAAGGCCATCATCAAAAATGCTACAAATAATAAGTGCTTGGGAGAGTGTGGAGAAAAGGGAACCCTATTACTGTTGTGGAAATGTAAATTGATACAGCCACTATGAGAACAGTATGGAGGTTCCTTAAAAAAAAAACTAAAAATAGAACTATCATCTGACTTAGCAATCCCACTCCTGGATGTATACGTAAATAAATTCACAATTCAAGAAGACACATGCACACCAATGTTCATTGTAACACCATATGTAATACAATAGTGAGGACATTGAAGCAACGTAAATGTCCAACAGAGGAATGGATAAAGAATATGTGTACACTTACAGAGTGGAATATTACTCAGCCTTAAAATGAAATAAAAGTGTGCCATTTACAGACATGTAGATGGATCTAGAGACTGCCATACCTAGTGAAGTATGGCAGAAAAAAAATTGCATGTTAAGATATATATATATATATATATATATAAAATCTAGAAAAATACTATAGATGATCTTGTTTGCAAAGCAGAAATAGAAGCACAAAAGGAGAACAAACACAGATACCAAGGGGGAAAAGGAGGATAGGATAAATTGGAAAATTCAGTTGGACATATATACACTACCATATATAAAATATATAACTAATAAAAACCTACTTTATAGCACAGCAAACTTTATTCACTCCACTGTGGTGGCCTAAACTAGAAGAAAATCCAGAAAAGTTGGGATATAAATATAAGCATGGCTGATTCACTTTTCTGTACAACAGAAGTGACGTAGCAGTGTAAAACAGCTATACTCTAATTTTAAATAAATAAATACATTTTTATCGCTGCAAACTAGAAGAGAATTGACATATTTATCCTGACATGGCTTTTTAAAGTATATATCATGCATTGAACCTGGGCTGGAGACTCATTTCATATATGATATTATACATGTTTCAATGCCATTCTCCCAAATTATCCCACATAATTAACCTCCAATTAAAATAAATAAATTTATTTTTTAAAAAGGAAAAAAGAATTAAAACAAAAATTTTCATTAACCAAGAAAAATATTTCCATTAAATGCTCATATAGTTAAAAAAATAAAGTATAGATCATGGCATGTGATAATAGAAGTACTCATATTCTTAAAAAGTTATTAAAACTACATAAAACAAAGGCGTGTTGTTTCATTTCCATACATTCGGAGATTGCCCATTGTTCGTTTCTCATTTATTCCATTGTGGTCTAAGAATATATTTTTATTTCTATTATTTTAAATTTAAGTTGTGTTTTATGGCCAGGAGAGTGTTCTCACACAGGTAATGTCCCATGTAAGCATGAGATAAAACTGTATTCTGTTTAGGATAAGAATATACTATAAATATTAATTAGATCAAGTTGATTAATAGTGTTGAACAGGTGAACTATGCTATTAATGATTTTCTGTCTGGTTGATCTATCAATTACTGAAAGAGGTGTAGATATCTATAACTGTAACATAAATTTGTCTGTTTCTTCCTTCAGTTCTAGCAGTTTATGTCTTGTGAACTTTGACATAATATTGTTAGGTAGATACACTGACAATAAGGTTTGTTTAAGGTTTTTCTTGGAGAACTAACCATTTATCATTATATGAGGGCCTCCTTACTCCTGATTGCTTTGTTGTTGTTCTGAAACCTGCTTCATTCAAATTAGTTACAGCTAAAGCAGGTTTCTTTTGATTAGTGCCAGCATGGTACATCTTCTAAAATGTCTTTTTTCTTTTAACTTAAGTTTTGATATTTAAACTGGATTTCTCATTTTTAAAAAGCCCCACAATTTTGTCTTATTTTATCGACTTCAAAAATCTGTCTTTTAATTGTGACTCAAAGTAACATATAGTTGGAATGATTATCTACTGTATTTTAAGTTTATTTATTTTTAATTAAACAATAACTGCCTTACAATATTGCATTGGTTTCTACCATACAGCAACATGAATCAGCCATAGGTATACATATGTCCCCTCCCTCTTGAATCTCCCTCCCACTTCCCACCCCTCTAGGTTGTCACAGAGCCCCAATTTGAGTTCCGTGAGTTATGCAGGAAATTCCAACTAGCCATCTATTTTAATATGGTAATGTATATGTTGCCATGCTACTCTCTACATTCATACAATCCTCTCTTTCCCCTTCCTGTTCCACAAGTCTGTTCTCTATGTCTGCATCTCTCCATTGCTGCCTTGCAAATAAAGTCATCAGTGTCATTTTTCTATATTCCACATATATGCATTAGTATATTTGTTTTTCTCTTTCTGACTTACTTTATCCTGTATAGTAGACTCTAGGATCATTCACCCCATTAGAACGGACTCAAATACATTCCTTTCTATGGTTGAGTAACATCCCATTTTATATATGTACCACAGCTTCTTTATCCACTCATCTGTCTATGGACATCTAGGTTGCTTTCATGTCCTAGCTATGGTAAATGGTACTGTGATGATTACTGGGTTGCATGGTAGTTTTCTGAATATTTTAAAAATTTATTAATTTTAATTGAAAGATAACTGCTTTACAATATTGTATTGTTTTCTATCATACAGCAACATGAATCAACCATAGATATACATATGTCCATTCCCTCTTGAACCTCAGAACCTGAAAACATTCAGAAAACTAAGATCATGGCATCTGGTCCCATCACTTCAGGGCAAATAGATGGGGAAACAATGACAGACTTTATTTTGGGGGACTCCAAAATCACTGCAGATGGTGAGTGCAGCCATGAAATTGAAAGACACTTGTTCCCTGGAAGAAAAGCTATGACAGCATATTAAAAAGCAAAGACATTACTTTACTAATAAAAGTCCATCTTGTCAAATCTATGGTATTTGCAGTAATCATGTATGGATGTAAAAGTTGGACTACAAAGAAAGCTGAGAACTGAAGAATTGATGTTTTCGAACTGTGGTGTTGGAGAAGGCTCTTGAGCGTCCCTTGGACTGCAAGGAGATCCAACCAGGCAATCCTAAAGGGAATCAGTCCTTAATATTCATTGGAAGGACTGATGCTGAAGCTGAAACTCCAATGCTTTGGCCACCTGATGAGAAGAACAGACTCCTTGGAAAAGACCCTGATCCTGGGAAAGATTGAAGGGAGGAGAAGAATGGGACAGCATAGGATGGGATGGTTAGATGGCACCACTGACTCAATGGACATGAGTTTGAGCAATCTCCAGGAGTTGGTGATAGACAGGGAAGCCTGGCATGCTACAGTCCATGGGGTCGCAAAGAGCTAGATATGACTGAGTGACTGAGCTGAACTGATATTTTTGTTCTTCGTTTTATGAGGAATCTCCGCAGTGTTCTTCATAGTGATTGTATCTATGCTCCTACTTACAGTGCAATTGAGTTCCCTTTTCTCCACACCCTCTACAACATTTATTGTTTGTAGATTTTTTTACAATAACCATTCTGACCAGTGTAAGGTGATGCCTTATTGCACTTTTATTTTCATTTCTCTAATAATGAGTGTCTTATCTTTTTGACTTTTCATACTGTTCATGGGGTTCTCAAGACAAGAATACTAAAGTGGTTTGCCATTCCCTTCTCCAGTGGACCACGTTCTGTCAGACCTCTCCACCTTGGGTGGAGACCTCTCCACCTTGGGTGGAGACCTCTCCACCTTGGGTGGAGACCTCTCCACATTGGGTGGAGACCTCTCCACCTTGGGTGGAGACCTCTCCTGACCCGTCCATCTTGGGTGGCCCCACACAGCATGGCTTAGTTTTATTGAGTTACATAAGGCTGTGCTTCTAAACTGTTGCCTCCTGACATTTCTACAGGTTTTTCAGGAGGCAGGACAGGTGGTCTGGTATTACCATCTTGTTCAGAATTTTCCATAGTTTATTGTGATCCACAAAGTCAAAGGCTTTGGCATAGTCAGTAAAACAGAAATAGATGTTTTTCTGGAACTCTTTTCCTTTTTTTATGATCCAGCAGATGTTGGCAATTTTATCTCTGGTTCCTCTGCCTTTTCTAAAATCAGCTAGAACATCTGGAATTTCATAGTTCACATATTGTTGAAGCCTGGTTTGGAGAATTTTAAGCATCATTTTACTAGAGTGTGAGATGAGTGAAATTGTGCAGTAGTTTGAGCTTTCATTGGCATTGCCTTTCTTTGAGATTAGAATGAAAACTGACCTTTTCCAGTCCTGTGGCCACTGCTGAGTTTTCCAAATTTGCTGTCATATTGAGTGCAGCACTTTCACAATATCATCTTTCGGGATTTGAAATAGCTCAACTGGAATTCCATCACCTCCACTAGCTTTGTTCATAGTGATTCTTCCTAAGGTCCAGTTGTCTTCACATTCCAGGATGCCTGGTTCTAGGTGTGTGATCACACCATCATGATTATCAGGATCATGAAGATCATTTTTGTACAGTTCTTCCGTGTATTCTTTCCACCTCTCCTTAATATTTTCTGCTTCTGGTAGGTCCATATCATTTATGTCTTTTTTGAGCCCATATTTGCATGAAATGTTCCCTTGGTATCTCTAATTTTCTTGAAGAGATCTATAGTCTTCCCCATTCTATTGTTTTCCTCTATTTCTTTGCATTGATCGCTGAGGAAGGCTTTCTTATCTCTTCTTGCTATTCTTTGGAACTCTGCATTAAAATGGGTTTATCTTTTCTCCTTTGCTTTTTGCGTCCCTTCTTTTCACAGCTATTTCTAAGCCCTCTTCACACAGCCATTTTCCTTTATTGCATTTTTTTTTTCCTTGGGGATGGTCTTGATTCCTGTCTCCTGTACAATGTCACGAATCTCTGTTCATAGTTAATCAGGCACTCTATCAGATCTAGTCCCTTAAAGCTATTTCTCACTTCCACTGTATAGTCATAATAGATTTCATTTAGGTCATACCTGAATGGTCCAGTGATTTTCTCCACTTTCTTCAATTTCAGTCTGAATTTGGCAATAACTCGTTCATGATCTGGGCCACAGTTAGCTCGCAGTCTTGTTTTTTCTGACTCTATAGCGCTTCTCCATCTTTGGCTGCAAAAATATCAGTTCAGTTCAGTCGATCAGTCTTGTCTGACTCTGCAACCCCATGAATTGCAGCACGCCAGGCCTCCCTGTCCATCACCATCTCCCGGAGTTCACTCAGACCCATGTCCATCGAGTCCGTGATGCCATCCAGCCATCTCATCCTCTGTCGTCCCCTTCTCCTCCTGCCCCCAATCCCTCCCAGCATCAAAGTCTTTTCTGATGAGTCAACTCTTCACATGAGGTGGCCAAAGTACTGGAGCTTCAGCTTTAGCATCATTCCTTCCAAAGAAATCCCAGGGTTGATCTCCTTCAGAATGGACTGGTTGGATCTCCTTGCAGTCCAAGGGACTCTCAAGAGTCTTCTCCAACACCACAGTTCAAAAGCATCAATTCTTCGGCACTCAGCCTTCTTCAGAGTCCAGCTCTCACATCCATACATGACGACAGGAAAAACCATAGCCTTGACTACACGGACCTTAGTCGGCAAAGTAATGCCTCTGCTTTTGAATATGCTATCTAAGTTGGTCATAACTTTTCTTCCAAGGAGTAAGTGTCTTTTAATTTCATGGCTGCAGTCACCATCTGCAGTGATTTTGGAGCCCCCAAAAATAAAGTCTGACACTGTTTCCACTGTTTTTCCATCTATTTCCCATGAAGTGATGGGACCAGATACCACTATCTTCGTTTTTTGAATGTTGAGCTTTAAGCCAACTTTTTCGCTCTCCTCTTTCACTTTCATCAAGAGGCTTTTTAGCTCCTCTTCACTTTCTGCCATAAGGGTGGTGTCATCTGCATATCTGAGGTTATTGATATTTCTCCCAGCAATCTTGATTCCAGCTTGTGTTTCCTCCAGTCCAGCGTTTCTCATGATGTGCTCTGCATAGAAGTTAAATTAGCAGGGTGACAATATACAGCCTTGACGTGCTCCTTTTCCTATTTGGAACCAGTCTGTTGTTGCATGTCCAGTTCTAACTGTTGCTTCCTGACCTGCATACAGATTTCTCAAGAGGCAGGTCAGGTGGTCTGGTATTCCCATCTCTTTCAGAATTGTCCACAGTTTATTGTGATCCACACAGTCAAAGGCTTTGGCATAGTCAATAAAGCAGAAATAGATGTTTTTCTGGAACTGTCTTACTTTTTCCATGCAGAGAATATAATCATTCTGATTTCAGTGTTGACCATCTGGTGATGTCTATGTGTAGAGTCTTCTCTTGTGTTGTTGGAAGAGGGTATTTGCTATGACCAGTGCATTCTCTTGCAGAACTCTATTAGCCTTTCCCCTGCTTCATTCTGTACTCCAAGGCCAAATTTGCCTGTCACTCCAGGTGTTTCTTGACTTCCTACTTTGCATTCCAGTCCCCTATAATGAAAATGACATCTTTTGGGGGAGGTAGTTCTAGAAGGTCTTGTGTGTCTTCATAGAAATGTTCAATTTCAGCTTCTTCAGCAGTACTGGTCAGAGCATAAACTTGGATTACTGTGATATTGAATGGTTTGCCTTGGAAACGAACAGAGGTCATTCTCTTGTTTTTGAGATTGCATCCAAATACTGTATTTTGGACTCTGTTGCTATTATGGCTACTTCATTTCTTCTAAGGGATTCCTGCCCATAGTAGTAGATATAATGGTCATCTGAGTTAAATTCACCCATTCTAGTCCATCTTAGTTCGCTGATTCCTAGAATGTAGATGTTCACTCTTGTGGTCTCCTCTTTGACCACTTCCAATTTTCCTTGATTCATGGATCTAACATTCCAGGTTCCTATACAATATTGCTCTTTACAGCATCGAACCTTGCTTCTATCACCAGTCCCATCCACAACTGGATGTTGTTTTTTCTTTGGCTTCATCCCTTCTTTCTTTCTGGAGTTATTTCTCCACTGATCTCCAGTAGTATATTGGGCACCAACCGACCTGGGGAGTTCATCTTTCAGTGTCCTATCTTTTTGCCTTTTTGTACTGTTAGTGGGGTTCTCAAGGCAAGAATACTGAAGTGGTTTGCCATTCCCTTCTCCAGTGGACAACATTCTGCCAGACCTCTCCACCATGATCCATCTATCTTGAGTGGTTCCACACGGCATGGCTTAGTTTCATTGAGTTAGACAAGGCTGTGGTCCATGTGATCAGGTTATTAGTATTCTTAGTATTAATACTTTTAATAAACTGGTGCCTTTAGATCAACTATGAATAATAAAAATAAAAGATTTATTCCTTTTACAGTACTATGTCTATTGTGATACGAGCTATATCACACATTTCTGATCTACTGTTTTGCTTGCACAACTTGTGATGGAAATACTACTCTAACTCTTCTGCTCTTTTGTCAATAATGTCCATCCCTCCTCCACATTTGGCTTTTTCAATGTTTTCTGTCTTTGCTTTTACATAGTTTAAATATATTCCTGGGTGTATTTTTTTTTTTTTTTGTGGGGGGAGTATTTCGTTTTCTCTGTATTCTCTGATCTTTCTGGATCTGTAATGTTGTTTATCATTAATTTTGGAATGTTCGAGACCATTATTACTGTAATATTTTTTTTCTGATCTGTTTTCTTTCTATCACTTCATGTAATCTGAATATACATCTGTAGTATTTACAAAAAATTTCCCATAGCTTTTGGATGTGCTGTTCTTTTATTCTCCTTCTTTTCCTTTTTTTCTTGTTGCATTTCAGTTTGGAAAGTTTCTATTGGATTATCTTGAACCTTATTGATCCTTTCATCACCTATTTTTAGTTTACTCATTAAGCATATTAAAGGTATTTTTCGTTTCTGTTAATGTCCCTCTCCCCCCCGCCCCCGGTGGCATTTCCTTTTCATCCTTTCTTAGAGTTTCTATCTCACTGCTTATATTACTCACCTGCTTTTGGATGTCATCTACTCTTTCCACTTGAACTCTTAACATTAATTGTGGCTAGTAAAAATTCTCTGGTAATTCCAACACCTGTGTCATATCTGATTTTGATGCTTAATTTGTCCTTTAATATTGTGGGTTTTTTTTTTCTTGCCTTTGACATATTAAATATTTGTAAATTTTTCTTTAAAGCCAGACCTATTGTATTGTATTGTTCAACTTCAGCTTCTTCAGCATTAGTGGTTGAGGCATAGACTTGGAATACTGTGATATTGAGTGATTTGCCTTGGAAATGAACTGAGATCATTCTGTCATTTTTGAGATTGTACCCAAGTACTGCATTTGGGGCTCTTTTGTTGACTGTAAGGGCTACTCCATTTCTTCTAAGGAATTCTTGCCCACGGTAGTAGTTATAGTGGTCATCTGAATTAAATTTACCCATTCCCATACATTTTAGTTCACTGATTCCTAAAACGTTGACATTCACTTTTGCCATCTCCTGTTTGACCACTTCAAATTTACCTTGATTCATGGACCTACATTTCAGGTTTCTATGCAATATTGTTCTTTACAGCATTGGATTTTTCTTTCACCACCAGCTACATCCACAATTAGGTGTGGTTTCTGTTTTGGCTCAGCCTTTTCAGTTTTTCTGGAGCTATTTCTCTGTTATTCCATGGTAGCATATTGGACACCTACCAACCTAGGGGTTCATCTTTCAGTGTCATATCTTTTTGCCTTTTCATACTGTTCATGGGGTTCTCAAGACAAGAATGCTGAAGGGGTTTGCCGTTCCCTCTCCAGTGGACGACCTTTTATCAGGTGTTTGCTAACATGATGTGTCCTTCAGCTGCTCCACATTGATGGATAGCATGACCAGCACCCTGGTTGTCCCACTGCTGATCCTCATTGAGCATGTAGCCTTCATAAGATGCTGGGTGTCAGTCAATGTACAACCCAGGGGCTGAGGTAAAGGCCCTGCTGGAGTCACTGGGAAGAGGATCTGGCAGAGGCTGGAGCTGATGTTGGAGGATACCCAGGATCAGAAGACGCCCCGGCCTCATCCTGGCACCCTGGGGCTGATCCGCTGCCCAGGAGCAGAGGGTGCCCAGGTCTCTCCACTGCCACTTGCCATTCTGGGCCCAGTCAGCTGCTAGCATAGCCCACCATCAGCTGAGCTCTGGCCCAAACATTTACTCTTCTCTGAATCCTTGGCATTAATGTCCAGTTCCAGCAAACCCAGTCACCCCAAATGTGGTCCCTGGTGCTTTGTGGCCTCCTGCCTTACTGCTCTGGGATATCGAGGTGCTTGGCACTACCCTGCTCCCACCTAAATCTCTGGATGATCTCTGTGAAGCCGCATCTCAGGCTATCACTGCCTCTATAGGCCACAGCCACCTCTTTAGGCTCCAATTGCCATTGCTATCTCACCTCCGTATTATGCAATGCTATGATTCTATGAAGACCTACAAGACCTTCTAGAACTAACACCAAAAAAGATCACTTTCTCATCATAAAGAACTGGAATGCAAAAGTAGAAAGCTAAGAGAACCTGGAATAAGAAGCAAGTTTGGCCTTGGAGTACAAAGCCAAGCAGGAAAAGACTAACAGTTTTGCCAAGAGAATGCAGAGATCATAGCAAACACCCTTTTCCAACAACACAAGAAGACAACTCTACATACGGACATCACCAGATGGCCAATACTGAAATCAGATTGATTATATTCTTAGTGGTCAAAGATGGAGAATCTATATAGAGTCAGCAGGAACAAGACCTGGAGTTCACTGTGGCTCACATGAGCAGCCCCTTATTGAAAAATTCAGACTTAAATTGAAGAAAGCAGGGAAAACCACTAGGCTATTCAGGTATGACCTAAATCAAACCCTTTATGATTATACAGTGAAGGTGATGAATATTTTAAAAGAACTAGATCTGATAGACAGAGTGTCTAAAGAACTATGGACAGAGGTTCATAACATTGTACACGAGGTGGTGACCAAAACCATCCTCAAGAAAAAGAAATGCAAAAAGTAAGAATGGTTGTTTGATCTGAGAAAAGAAGAAAAATGAAAGGCTAAGGAGAAAGTGAAAGATATACCAAACTGAATGCAGAGTTCCAGAGAACAGCAAGGAAAGAAAAGAAAATCTTCTTAAGTGAACAGTGCAAAGAAATAGAGGAAAACAATAGAATGGGAAAAACTAAAGATCTTTTCAAGAAAGCTGAACATACCAAGGGAACATTTCATGCAAAAAAAATGGCACAGAAAGGACACACATTGCAAGGACCTATTAGAAGCAGAAGATGTTAAGAAGAGGGCAAGAATACACAGAACTGTACAAAAAAAGGTCATAATGACTCTGATAACCATGATGGTGTGGTCACTCACCTAGGGCCAGACATCTTAAAGTGTGAAGTCAAGTGGGCCTTGGAAAGCATTACTAAGAACAAAAATAGTGGAAGTAATGTATTTCCAGCTGCCTTATTTCAAATCCAAAAAGATGATGCTATTAAAATGCTGCATTCAATATGTCAGCAAATTTGGAAAACTCAGCAGCAGCCACAAGACTGGAAAAAGTCATTTTTCATTACAATCCAAAAGAAAGGCAATGCCAAAGAACGTTCAAATTATTGTAAAATTTCACTTCATATGCTAGCAAGATAGTGCTCAAATTCTTCACACTAGGCTTCAGCAGTACATGAATAGTGAACTTCCATAAGTATAACCTGGATTTAGAAAAGGCAGAGGAACCAGAGATTAAATTGCCAACATATGCTGGCTCATTGAGAAAGCAAGACAGTTCCAGAAAAACATCTATTTCTGCTTTATTGACTATGCCAAAGCCTTTGACTGTGTGGATCAAAATAAACTCTTCAAGAGATGGGAATACCAGACCACCTGACCTGCCTCTTGAGAAACCTGTATGCAGGTCAGGAAGCAACACTTAGAACTGAACATGAAGCAACACTTAGAACTGAACATGGAGCAACAGACTGGTTCCAAATTGGAAAAGGAGTACAGCAAGGCTATATATTGTCACCTTGCTTATTTAACTTATGTGCAGAGTGCATCATGAGAAACGCCGGGCAGGAGGAAGTGCAGGTGGAATCAAGATTGCCCGGAGAAATATCAAAACCTCAGATATGCAGATGACACCACCCTTATGGCATAAAGCAAAGAAGAACTTAAGAGCCTCTTGGTGAAGGTGGAAGAGGAGAGTGAAAACGTTGGCATAAAGCTCAACATTCAGAAAACTAATAAATACCATGGCATCCAATCCCAACACTTCATAGCAAATAGATGGGAAAACAGTGGAAACAGTAGCTGACTTTATTTTTCCGGGGTCCAAATCACTGCAGATGGTGATTGCAGCCATGAAATTAAAAGATGCTTACTTCTTGGAAGGAAAGTTATGGCCAACCTACACAGCATATTAAAAAGCAGAGACATTATTTTGTCAACAAAGGTCTGTTTAATCAAGGTCATGTATGGATGTGAGAATTGGACTATAATGAAAGCTGAGTGCCGAAGAATTGATGCTTTTGAATTGTGGTGTTGGAGAAGACTCTTGAGAGTTCCTCATACTGTGAGGAAATCCAACCAGTCCTTCCTAAAGGAAATCAGTCCTGAATATTCATTGGAAGGACTGATGCTGAAGCTGAAACTCCAATACTTTGGCCACCTGATGTGAGCTGATTCATTGGAAAAGACCCTGATGCTGGGAAAGATTGAGGGCACGAAGAGAAGGGGACGACAGAGGATGAGATGGTTAGATGGCATCACCGACTCAATGGACATGGGTTTGGGTGAAATCCGGAAGTTTTTGATGGACAGGGAGGCCTGGCACGTTGGGGTTCATGGGGTTGCAAAGAATCGGACATGACTGAGCGACTGAACTGAACTGAACTGACTAGACATACCTTTGTCAACAACGTCATGTCTCTGCTTTTTAATATGCTGTCTAGGTTTTCTATCTTTGGCTGTGAACAGTATAATAAATCTGATTTTTATATTGGCCATCTGGTGATATCCATGTGCAGAGTCATGTCTTGTGTTGTTGGAAGAGCATGTTTGCTGTTTTGCTGTGACCAGTGCATTCTCTTGGCAAAACTCTGTTTGCCTTTGCCCTGTTTTATTTTGTACTCCAATGCTAAACTTGCTGGATACTCCAGGTTCTCTTGATTTCCTACTTTTGCATTCCAATCTTATATGATGAAAAGGACCTCTTTCTTTTTCTTTGATGTTAGCTTTAGAAGGGCTTGTAGGTCATCGTGCTGCTGCTGCTGCTGCTAAGTCACTTCAGTCGTGTCTGACTCTGTGCGACCCCATTAACTGCAGCCTACCAGATTCTTCTGTCCATGGGATTTTCCAGGCAAGAACACTGGAGTGGGTTGCCATTGCCTTCTCCAGTAGGTCATCATGCTGATGCTACTGCTGCTAAGTCATGTCAGTTGTGTCTGACTCTGTGCAATCCCATAGATGGCAGCCCACCAGGCTCTGCCTTCCCTGGGATTCTCCAGGCAAGAACACTGGAGTGGGTTGCCACTTCTTTCAACAATGCATGAAAGTGAAAAGTGAAAGTGAAGTCGCTCAGTCGTGTCCGACTCTTCGCGACCCCATGGACTGTAGCCCACCAGGCTCCTCCGTCCATGGGATTTTCCAGGCAAGAGTACTGGAGTGGGGTGCCATTGCCTTCTCTGGTAGGTCATCATAGAACTTCTCAATTTCAGCTTCTTTGGCATTAGTGTGGATTTGGATTACTGTGATATTGAGTGATTTGCCTTTGAAACGAATAGAGATCATTCTATTGTTTTTGTGATAGTACCCAAGTAGTGCATTTTGGGCTCTTTTGTTGACGATGAGGGCTACTCCATTTCTTCTAAGGGATTCTGGCCCGAAGATGTGGATATAATGGTCATCTGAATTAAATTCACCCATCCCGGTCCGTTTTAGTTCACTTATTCCTAAAATGTCAATGTTCACTCTTGCCATCTCCTCTTGTCCACTTCTAATTTACCTTGATTCATGGACCTAATATTCCAAGTTCTTATGTGATATTGTTCAGACTTTACATCTGTCATCAGTCACATCCATAACTGGGTGTTGTTTTCACTTTGGCTCAGCCTCTTCATTCTTTCTGGAGCTATTTCTGCACTTTTCTCCAGTAGCATATTGGGCACCTACCAACCTAGGGAGTTCATCTTTCAGTGTCATGTCTTTTTGCCTTTCATACTCTTCACGGGGTTCTTATGGCAAGAATGCTGAAATGGTTTGCCAATCCCTTCTCCAGTGGACCACATTTTGTCAGAACTCCCCACCATGACCACCATAATTTGGGTGGCCCTACATGGCATGGCTCATAGTTTCATTGAGTTAGACAAGGCTGTGATCCATGTGATCAGTTTGGCTAGTTTTCTGTTATTGAGGTTTTCATTCTATCTGCCCTCTGGCGGATGAGTGTAAGGGGTTTGTGGAAGCTTCCTGATGGGAGGGACTGGCTGTTGGGGAATCTGGGTCTTGCTCTGATGGGCAGGGTCATGCTCAGTATATTTAATCTAATTTTCTGTTGATGAGTGGGGCTATAATTCCTCTATATAGTTTGGAGGCCAAATCATGGTAGGGGTATAGGCTGTAATGGCTACCTCCTTCAAAAGGACTTATACCACCACACTGCCACTCCTAGGACTGTTGCATTCAGGGCCCCTGACTGACCCCACAGCAGGCCATGCCTCCACTGAAGACTCATGGACAGTCACAGGCAAGTCTGGCTCAGTCTCTTTTGGGATCACTGTTCCTTTCTTCTGGGTCCTGGTGCACACGTTTTTGTTTGTGCCCTCCTAGAGTCTGTTTCCTCAGTTCTATGGAAATTCTGTAATCAAATCCCACTGGCCTCCAATTCTCTGTGGATTCTCAGTCCCTTTGCCAGATCCTCAGGTTGGGAAGTTGTTGTGGTCCCCAGAACTTTTGCAACAGTGTGAGAACTTCTTTGGTATAATTGTTCTTCAGTTTGTGAGTCATCTGCTCAGTTGCTGTATGGTGGGACTAATAGCGACCTCCCACAAGAGGACTTATTCCACACACCATGCCTCCCAGGTCTGCTGCAGCCAGAGCTCCTATACCCGTGGCAGGCCATTTCTGAACCATGCCTCCACAGGAGACATTGAAACACTCAAAGTCAAGTTGGGCACAGTCTCTTGTGGAGTCATTGGGGTGGTCCTTGTCCACACAAGGTTTTGTTTGAGCCCTCAAATGTCTCTGGTGGGTGTAATATGTTGTTATTATACTGGAACTCTGTTATCATGGTGATGGTTGGCATAGAGAGTATAATTTAATCTCACATTTTGTGGGCCGGTGTCTTTGAGTTCTGATCTTCACAAATGTTTCTCCAATATATAGTTCTACCTTCCCACCAAGGTGAACCAGGAAGACTATTCAAACCTGTAGTCAAATTCATTTTCTTATCCCAGCTAGGATAACAGTCTGATAAAGTTTTCCTTCTCAAGGGTCAGCCTTTGTTTTGGAGAAATACTCAGAATTTTTTCACAGTGAACACTCTACTCTTCCTCCTATCAGTGTCATGGTGAAATCTTTTTCTGACTCTAACTATGAGAATCCAATGATATTGCTGGATGGCATCACTGACTCGATGGACGTGAGTCTGAGTAAACTCTGGGAGTTGGTGATGGACAGGGAGGCCTGGCATGCTGTGATTCATGGGGTCACAAAGAGTCGGACACGACTGAGTGACTGAACTGACTGACTAACTGAACATTCCCAAAATTCAGCACATGGGCTTCTCCTCTTGGTGCCCAAAATGTCCCTTTGTTATTATGTCTGACTTATCCCAGAGCACACAGTTAAATAACCAAAGTTTTAATCTCTATAGCAACCAAACTGTCCCATGAGTATGGGAATCATGACTCTGTATATCATGATGGTCTCATTGTTTAGAAGCAGGATATTAATTTCCAAATATTTGGAGATTTCAAAGATACCATATTGTCACTATTTTTTTTAATTAAATTGCACAGTGTCATAGGACATACAACTCTGTAATTCAATCTTTTGGCATTTATTGAAATATACTTTAAAGCTCAGCATGTGACTCACACTTGAAAACAATAAATGTGTATTCTGAAGTTGTTGGGTGTAGTATTCTATAAATGTCAGTTTGATCAAGTTGTTCACCTCTTGTTTATTTTTACTGAATTTTTGTCCTAGTCTTGTACCAATTAAAGAAACAAGTTAATATATTTTCTAGAAATGAAGGCAGATTTATCTCTTTTCCTTAAAGTTCTGATTTTCTACATGAATTTTTCAGCTCTGTTATTAGCTATATAACATTTAGGATTAGTTTGTCTTGTAAATAATTTGATTCTCCTATTATCATGAAATAACTAACTTTATATCTAATAATATGTTTTATCTCAGTCTATTTGTTTCACATCTGAGGACTTGCCAATATGACAGAGTAGGAAGACCCTGAGCTCATCTCCTCCCATGGGCATATTGAAATTGAAACTATTTACAATGTGAGTACCTGTAAGAACAGCCTGAATTCTAGAAGAAAAGATTTTCTACAGCTAAAGTTACAGAAAAAGGAACCACAATGAGACAGGCAGGTAGCATGGTATAGTTAATATTCAACACCGAGAGGTAAGCAAGCTACAAACAGTATAATAATTACAGCTGTGGAAGTTCTCCACAAGGGATCTGAGATCCACATCAGTCTATGGGCCCTGTATCACGATGATGAGCAACCCCCCACCCCTCTCCAGTGTTTGATTTTGAAGGCCAGTGGTGCTTACTTTAGGGAAAGAGACTCCACTCTTAAAGGGTACACACAAAATCTCACATGTTTTTTTGATCCATTGTAGAAGCAGTGATATAAAAGGAACCTGAGTGAAACCCACTTATCGATCTTGGAGACCCTCCCGGAGAGGCAGGAGGCAATTGAACATTCACCCTGGGGACACAGATGTTGGCCACAACCACTTTTTGGAGCTGATCCCACCATGAGAACACTGGTATTAGTGTCATTTTGGATTCCTCTCACTAGTTTATTAGTGCAAGGACAAGGTCCCACCCACCTACTTTCTAGCTGATCCCCCAGTCACACCAAGACCCAGCCCCAAACACCATAAGGCCCAGGACCTGACCCCAACAACCAGCGGGCCAGCACTAGCCTTGAGATGAAACCCACCTAATAGTGGGCAGACAAGTGACCTATGACTATGGAGGCCCTGCAGCCACCTGTGTCAAACCTAGCACACTTACCAGCAGTCTAGAATAAGCATCACGTCCCTCACAGGTCAAAGTGAACTTTGAGACAACCAGGGCCTTGTAGCAAGAGACCCTAGGATCCTATTCTGCTAACCAATGGGCCAATACCAGCCCTGGGTACCTGTATGCCATAACACCATCCACCATCAGGCTAGCACCAGCTCCAGGTCCTCTGATCTCACAGCCAAAAATTCTAGAACCCAGCTCCTCACATCAGTGGGCTGACGCTAGCACCAGAACTCAACCTCACCCACTATTGGGCAAGCACCAATACTGGAACCCCTTGGACCCTGGCTCTGCCTACCAGTGAACCAACCAGCTACTGGACCACCATACGCTGCAATGAGCTGTGACAAGGCCCAGCCTTACACTAGCTGGCTGAAACCACACCTGGATATCCTGGTCTCAGTTTCCATGACACAAGCTCTAGGATGTCTCAAACCTTAGAGTTAGCCATGAGAAGAATCAATTCCAATCATCAGCAGGCAAGCACCAGTTTCAGGACCCCCAGTCATGGCCCTGATTGCAGCAGGTCAGTATGAGCTCTGAGAACCTAAGTCAGCAGCCAGCCACTTTGGAACTTAGTTCTATCCACCAGTGGTCCAGTACTAGACCTGGGATCCTAAAGGGCTTCATAGCCAGTCTCCTCATGCCCCAGTTCTGCCCACTTGCTGGTTGGCACAAGGATCACTCCAGTTAAGCAGCCAGCTGTACAGTACTAGGGCCTGCCACACAACAATTGGTGGCCACCACACAAGGCAGGGCCAGCAATGAACCACCTACTGGCATGCCCACAGTAATACTGCCACAAAAGAACGACCCATGCAAGCCACATAAAGGGTACCCTTAAAGTATATAACTTTGGTGGCCCCATAGAGCGTTTCCTATAAAAGCCACTTTTCCAAGATTGGAAAATGTGACCAACGTACCAAATATATAAAATTCAAAACAACAAATTAGGCAAAATAAAGCAATAAGGACATGTTCCAAATGAAAGAGCAAGAGAAAACCTCTGAAGAAGAACTAACTGAAATGGGGGAAAAAAAAATCTACCCAATGAAGAGTTTAGGGTAATGATTGTAAAGATGCTCAAATTACTTGGGATAGGAGAAAATAAACAGAATGATGTTAGAAGTTTTTTAAAAAGAGCTAGAAAATATAAATAAACTAAGAGCTGAAGGATAAAATCACTTAAATACAGTAGATGAAATCAACAACAGATTAGAGATAGAAAGGAAAAGATCCAGTGAGCTGGGAGACAGAATAGTGAAAAATCACTGATGCTAAATAGAAAAACAAAACAAAACAAAACAAAACAGAATTAAAAAGTGAGGACTGTTTAAGAGACCTTTGTGACAACACCAAGCATACTTATATTCACATCATAGGGGTCCTAAAAAAGAAAAGAAAACAAAAAGGGGACAGAGACCATATTTCAAGACATAATACATAAAAACTTTCCTAACCTTGGAAAAGAAGCAGCCTCCCTAGTCAAGAAGGCAGTCTAAAACATGACCAACCCAAAGAGAACCACACCAATACATATTATAGTTAAAATAGCAAAAATTATAGATAAAAACAATATTTTTTTTTATTTTTGAGGTTTGTTTGTTTGTTTGTTTCTTGAGACAGGATTGTATTGTTATAAACTTCCCTCTTATAACTGCTTTTCCTGAATCCCATAGATTTTGAGTGGTCATGTTTTGATTGCCATCTGTTTAAGTGTTTTTTGTTTCCTCTTTAATTTCTTCAGTGATATCTTGGTTACTTAATAGCATATTGTTTTGCCTCCGTGTGTGTGTGTGTGTGTGTGTGTGTGTGTGTGTGTGTATGTTTACAATTCTTTCTTTCTGTAATTGGTTACTAATCTCATAGCATTTTGTTCAGGAAAAAAGCTTGATTAGAATCAATTTTTCTTAAGTTTAGAGAGATTTGGTTTGTGACCCAAGATGTGACCTATTCTGGATAATGTTCTGTGTGCACTTGAGAAGAAAGTATTCTGCTGCTTTCAGATGGAATGTATTCTAAATATTAAGTCTAGTTGGTCTAATGTGCCATTTAAGGTTTGTGTTTTCTTATTGATTTTTCTGAGATCTGTCCATAGTGTAAATGGAGATTTAGCCCCAAATTACTGTATTACTGTCTAATTTCCCTTTTATGGCTGTTGTGAAGTGTAAAAACTGTTAGTTGCTCAGTTGTGACCAACTCTCTGCTACCCCATGGACTGTAGACTACCAGTCTCCTCTGCCCTTGGGATTTCCCAGGCAAGAATACTGGAGTGGGTTGCCATTTCCTTCTCCAGTGGATATTTCCAACCCAGGGACTGAACCTGGGTCCCCGGCATTGGAGGCAGATTCTTTATGGTCTGACCCACCAGGTAAGGTAGCATTTGCCTTATGTATTGAGGTACACCTAATATTGGGTGTATAAATATTTACAATTGTTATATCTTCTTCTTGGATTGATCCCTTGATCATCATGTAATGTTCTTTCTTCTCTCTCTCTCTCTTTTTTTGCTTCAAACTTTTCTTTAATTGTTCTTTTTTACTCACTGTTTTTTTAATTCATATTTTAATTTGAGGAAAATTGTTTTACAATATTGTGTTGGTTTCTGCCATGTATCAACATGAATCAGCCATAGGTATGCATATGTTCTCTCCCTCTTGAACTCCCTCCCACTTGCCATCCCATCCTACTCCTCTAGGTTGTCACATACCACTGGACTTTTTCTTCCTGCATCATACAGAAAATTTCCACCATCTATCTAGTTTTATATATGGTAGTACATATATGTTTGAGTGCTACAATCTCATTTCATCCAATCCATTCCCTTCTACCTTGTGACCGCAAGTCTCTTCTCTATGTATCTCCATTGCTGCCCTGAAGCTAGGTTCATCAGTACCAACATTCTAGATTCCATATATATCCATTAATATATGATATTTGCCTTTCTCTTTCTGACTTACTTCACTCTTTTTAATAGGCTCCAGATTCATCTACCTCATTAGAACTGAGTCAAATGCATTTCTTTTCATGGCTGGATAATATTCCATTGCATATATGTATCACAACTTTTTTACTCATTCAACTATTCAAATACATCTTTGTTGTTTCCATTTCCTAGCTTTTGTAAATAGTGCTGTGATGAAAATTGGGGTACATGTTTCTTTTTTGACTATGGTTTCCTCAGGGTATATGCCCAATAGTAGATTGCTGGGCCATATGATACTTTTATTCTTAGTTTTGAAAGAAATCTCCATTCTGTTCTCCATAGTGGTTGCATCAGTTTACATTTCTACCAACAATGCAATTGGGTTCCCTTTTCTCCATACCCTCTCCAGCATTTATTATTTGTAGATTTTTTTGATGACAGACATTCTGACCAGTATAAGGTGAAACCCCATTGCGGTTTTGATTTGCATTTCTCTAATAATGAGCATGGAGAAGGCAATGGGACCCCACTCCAGTACTCCTGCCTGGAAAATCCCATGGACGGAGCAGCCTGGAAGGCTGCAGTCCATGGGGTTGCTGAGGGTCGGCCACAACTGAGCAACTTCACTTTTACTTTTTACTTTCTTTCATTGGAGAAGGAAATGGCAACCCACTCCAGTGTTCTCGCCTGGAGAACCCCAAGGATGGGGGAGCCTGGTGGGCTGCCGTCTATGGGGTCGCACAGAGTCGGACACGACTGAAGCGACTTAGCAGCAGCAGCAATAATGAGCAATGTTTGCATTTTTCATGTGTTTATCATCCATCTCTATGTCTTCTTTGGAAAAATTTTATTTAGATCTTCTGCTCACTTAGATTGGGTTGTTTTACTGGTATTGAGTAGCATGAGCTGCAAGTAAATTTTGGAAATTTATCCTTTGTCAGTTGTTTCATTTGCTATGATTTTCTTTCATTCCAAGGCCTGTCTTTTCATCATGCTTATGGTTTCCTTCACTGTTTAAAACTTTTAAGTTCAATTAGTTCTCATTTGTTTATGTTTCATTTTATTTCATTATTCTGGGAGGTGAGTCATTAGAGGATCTTGCTGTGATCTGTATCACTGAGTGTTCTGCCTATGTTTCTGTCTAAGACTTTTTTTTTTTCAATAATTCCAGTTTTTATAGCTAAAACAATCTGTCTAAGACTTTTATAGTTTCTGGTATTACATATAGATCCTTAGAGTCTGTCTTTGTGTATGATGTTAGGAAGTGCTTTGCTTTCATTCTTTTACACACAGCTGTCCAATTTTTCCAGCAGCACTCATTGAAGAGACTATCTTTTCTCCATTGTATATTCTTGTCTCCTTTGTCAAAGATAAGATGCTTACCTCTGGGCTTTCTATCTTGTTCTATTGGTCTATATTTCTGTTTTTGTGCCAGTACCATGTGTCTTGATGTTAGTAGCTTTGTTGTATGGCCTGAAGTCAAGAACCTCCAAGCTCTTCCAGCTCCATTCTCCTTTCTCAACATAGCTTTGCTATTCAGGGACTTTTGTATTTCCTTACAAATTGTGAAGAATTTTTGTTCTAGTTCTATGAAAAATACCTTTGGTATTTTGATAGGGATTATATTTAATCTATAAATTGATTTGGGTAGAATCATCATTTTCATAATATTGATTTTTCCATCCAAGAACATGGTATATCTCTCCATGTGTTTGTATTTTCTCTGATTTCTTTATTTAGTGTCATATTTTTCTGCATACAGGTCTTTTGTCTCTTTAGATAGGTTTATTTGTAGGTATTTCTTTCTTTTTATTGCAATGGTGAATAGGATTGTTTCTTTAATTTCTTTTACTGAATTTTCATTGTTAGTATAGTAAGTAAAATCACTTAGTTGTGTCCGACTCTTTGTGACCCCATGGCCTGTAGCCTACCAGGCTCCTCTGTCCATGGGATTTTCCAGGCAATAGTCCTGGAGTGGATTGCCATTCCCTTCTCCAGGGGATCTTCCCAACCCAGGGCTCAAACCCAGGTCTCACACATTGTAGACAGATGCTTTACTGTGGGAATGCAAATGATTTATGTGTATGGATTTTATATCCTATGGCATTACTCTATTCATTGATTAGCTCTAGTAATTTTCTGGCGGCATCTTTAGGGTTTTCTATGTATAGAATTATGTTATCTGGAAACGTGAGAGTTTTGCTTCTTCTTTTAACATTCTTGGTTCTTTTTCTTCTCTGATTGCCTTAACTAGGACTTCCAAAACTATATTGAATAATAGTGGTGAGGTTGGGCACCCTTGTCTTGTTCCTTATGTCAGAGAATATGCTTTCAATTTTCTACCATTGCAAATAATGTTTGCTGTGCGTTTGTCATAAACAGCCTTTATTATGTTGAGATATATTCATTCCCTGTCCACTTTCAGAAAATTCTTATCATAAATGGGTGCTGAATGTTGTCAAAACCTTTCTCTCAATACTTTGACCACCTTATGTGAAGAGTTGACGCATTGGAAAAGACCCTGATGCTGGGAGGGATTGGGAGCAGGAGGAGAAGGGGATGACAGAGGATGAAATGGCTGGATGACATCACTGACTCGATGGACGTGAGTTTAAGTGAACTCCTGGAGTTGGTGATGGACAGGGAGGTCAGGCGTGCTGCAATTCATGGGGTTGCAAAGAGTCGGACACGACTGAGTGACTGAACTAAAAACTACTCTCTGAGTCTGTTTAGATGATCATATGTTTTTGCCTTTCAATTTGTTAACGGTGTATCACATTGTTTGATTTGCGTATGTTGAAGAGTCCTTGCATCCCTGGGATAAAGGCTATTTGGTCATGATGTATGATTTTTTAATGTGTTGCTGGATTCTGTTTGTTAGAATTTTGTTGAGAACTTTTGAATCCATGTTCATCAGTGTTATTGGCTTGTAATTTTCTTCTTTGTGACATTTTTTTCTGGCTTTGCTATCAGGGTGATGGTGACCTCATGAAATGAATTTTTCCATTTTCTTTCCTCTGCAATTTTCTGGAAGAATTTGATCAGAGTATCTGATAGTTGTTCACTAAACTTTTGTTAGAATTCAACTGTGAAGCCTTCTGGCCCTGGACTTTTGTTTGTTGGAAGATTTTTTATTATAGTTTCGATTTCCATGCTTGTGCTTTGTCTGTTCATATTTTCTATTTCTTCCTGGTTCAGTTTTGGAAGGTTATAATTTTCTAAGAATGTATCCATTTCTTCCAAGTTGTTCCTTTTATTGGCATATATACTGGCTCATAACAGTCTCTTTTGATCCTTTGTATTTCTGTGTTGTCTCTAGTATCTGTTTTTTTTTTTTCATTTCCAATTTTATTGATTTGAATCTACTCCTTTTTTTTTTCCTTGATGAGTCTGGCTAATGCTTTTTCAATTTAGTTTATCCTCTTGAAGAACTGGCTTTTAGTTTTATTGATTTTTGCTATTGCCTCCTTCATTTCTTTTTCATTTATATCTGCTCTGATTTTTTTTTCCTTTTACTAACTGAGGTTTTTTTAATCTCATTTTTGAAGTCTCTTTAGGTGTAAAGTTAGTTTCTTTATTTGATTTCTCTCTTGTTTCCTGAGGTAGAGTTAAATTGCTATAAACTATTCTCTTAGCACTTCTGTGTCTCATAGGTTTGAGTTACTGTATTTACACTGTCATTTGCCTCTGTATTTTTTGGTTTCTCTTTGATTTCTTTAGTGACCTCTTAGTTATTTAGAATCATATTGTTTAGCCTCCATGTGTTTGTGTCTTTTATAGTTTTTTTTCCTGTAGTTGATATTTAATATTATTATGTTGTGGTCAGAAAAGATTCTAGAAATGATTTTAATTTTTAAAAATTTACCAAGGCTTGATTTGTGACTGTTGATGTGATCTCTCCTGGAGAATGTTCCATGTGTACTTGAGAAAAACATGAAATCTACTAGTTTGGGATGAAATGACCTGTAGACATCGATTAGGTTCAACTGGTCCAATGTATCATTTAAAGGTTGATTTCTTTATTAATTTTCTGTCTAGAAGATCTACCCATTGGTGTGAGTGTGTTATTAAGGTCTCTCACTATTATTGTGTTACCTCCAACTTTTCCTTTGACTGTTGTCAACATTTGCTTATGCACTAAGAAGGTCCTATATTGGGTGAATATATATTGATAGTTGTTTTAACATCTTATTGGGTTGATCCTTTGATCATTATGTAGTGTTCTTCTTTGTTTCTTGTAATGGTCTTTATTTTAAAGTCTTTATTCAATATGAGCTCCACTATACTTTCTTTTATTTCTATTTGCATAGAATACCTTTGTCCATAATACCTATGTCCTCACTTTCAGCATGTATATGTCCCTAGGTCTGAGGTGTGTCTTTTGTATACAGCATATATATGGGTCTGGTTTTTGTATCCATTCAGCCAATCTGTATCTTTTTGCTACAGTATTAATCTATTTCTATTTAAGATAATTATACATGTATGATCCTATTACCACCATTTACTTTTATTGTTTTGGGTTTGTTTTTGTAGGCCTTTTCTTTCTCTAGTATTTCTGGTCTAGAGAAGTTCCTAGATTTGTTATAGAGCTGATTTGGTGGTGCTGAATTCTCTTAAGTTTAGCATGTCTCTAAAACTTTTGATTCTTTCTTTGAATCTGAATGAGATCTTTGTTGGATACATTAATATTTGCTGTAGGTTTTTTCCTTTCATCACTTAAAGTATATCCTTCTTCTGTTGAAAAATCTGCTGTTACGCTTATGGAGATTCTCTTCTGTGTTATTTGTTGATTTTCCCTTGCTGCTTTTAATATTTGCTCTTTGTGTTTAATTTTGATGCTGTTGTTGTTAATATGTGTCTGGTGTATTTCTCCTTGGGTTTATTCTGTATGGGACTCTCTAGGCTTCCTGAACTTGTGTGGCTATTTTCTTTTCTGTGTTAGGGAAGTTTTTGACTATCAGTTCAGTTCAGTCACTCAATCGTGTCTGACTCTTTGCAACCCCATGAATCGCAGCACGCCAGGCCTCCCTGTCCATCACCAACTCCCGGAGTTCACTCAGACTCACATCCATCCAGTCAGTGATGCCATCCAGCCATCTCATCCTTGGTCATACCCTTCTCCTCCTGCCCCCAATCCCTCCTAGTGTCAGAGTTTTTCCAATGAGTCAACTCTTCGCATGAGGTGGCCAAAGTACTGGAATTTCAGCTTTAGCATCATTCCTTCCAAAGAAATCCCAGGGCTGATCTCCTTCAGAATGGACTGGTTGGATCTCCTTGCAGTCCAAGGGACTCTCAAAAGTCTTCTCCAACACCACAGTTCAAAAGTATCAATTCTTTGGTGCTCAGCCTTTTTCACAGTCCAACTCTCACACTCATACATGAATACTGGAAAAACCATAGCCTTGACTAGATGGACCTTAGTTGGCAAAGTAATGTCTCTACTTTTGAATATACTACCTAGGTTGGTCATAACTTTTCTTCCAAGGCATAAGCATCTTTTATTTTCGTGGCTGCAATCACCATCTGCAGTGTTTTTGGAGCCCCAAAAAATAAATTCTGACACTCTTTCCACTCTTTCCCCATCTATTTCCCATGAGGTGATGGGACCGGATACCATGATCTTCATTTTCTGAATGTTGAGCTTTAAGCCAACTTTTTCACTTTCCTCTTTCACTTTCATCAAGAGGCTTCTTAGTTCCTTTTCACTTTCTGCCATAAGGGTGGTGTCATCTGCATATCTGAGGTTATTGATATTTCTCCCGGCAATCTCAATTCCAGCTTGTGCTTCTTCCAGTCTAGCATTTCTCATGATGTACTCTGCATATAAGTTAAATAAGTAGTGTGGCAATATACAGCCTTGAGGTACTCCTTTTCCTATTTAGAACCAGTCTGTTGTTCCATGTCCAGTTCTAACCGTTGCTTCCTGACCTGCATACAGATTTCTCAAGAGGCAGGTCAGGTGGTCTGGTATTCCCATCTCTTTCAGAATTTTCCACAGTTTATTGTGATCCACACAGTCAAAGGCTTTGGCGTAGTCAATAAAGCCTCAAATATTTTCTCATACCCTTTCTTTTTCTTCTCTTCTTCTTGAATGCTGTAATTGCACTGTTGGTGCACTCAGTGTTGCCGTAGTTGTCTCTGAGACTGTCCTAATTTCTTTTACTTCTTTTCTTTTATTCTACTGTGCTTCAGTCATTTCTACCATTCTATCTTCCAGTTCACTTATCTGTTCTTCCACAGTTTTTCTGCTACTGGTTCCCTCTAGTGTACTTTTAATCTCATTTATTGTGTTTATCATTGTTGAATATCTGTTCTTTAATTCTTCTAGGTCCTTGTTAAACATTTCTTATATCTTCTTGGTCTCTACCTCCAGCCTATTAATCTGTGCCTCATTTTATTTCCATTATTTTGGATCACCTTTACTATCATTACTCTAAGTTTTTTCAGGTATACTGCTATTTCCTCTTCATTTATTTGATCTTGTGGGTTTTTACCATGGTCCCTCATCTGCTGTATATTTCTCTGTCTTTTCATTTTTTTTAATTTACTGGTTCCTGGTCTCCTTTCTCCTGGAAGGTCATAGCTCTTCCTAATTGTGAATTCTGCCTGCTGTGGGTTGGGTTGGACCAGTACCTTGTGAAGGTTTCCTGGTCGGGGGGACTTGTGTCTGAATCCTGGTGTATGGAGCTGGATCTTATATCTCCTTAGGGCAGTGCTATGTCCAGTAGTGTGTTTGGTGGGCTTTGCATGGCTTTCTCTAGCCTTTCTGCTAATAGCCAGCGTTGTGTTCCTATTTTCTGAAGTTTTGGCATAAGGTGTCTGGTATTGGAGCTTGCTGCCCTTGGGTGGTGCTTGGTCTTAGGGCTGAGATGGAGGCATTTGGGAGAGTTCTTACTGATTAATGTTCTATTGGGTCTGGAGTTCTCCAGCGGCCTAAATTCCTGGACTCGGGTTTCCCACCTCAGGGCTCAGGCCCAACTCCTTACTGCAGCACTAAGACTTTACACACTACACAACACAGAAGACAAAACTTGAAGACTAATGGTGAAACAACACTCAACAGCCAAGAGCACCCAAAGGGACTCACAGTCTCACAAAGAAAAAAGAAGTGAGAGAAAAGGAGAAAAAAGGAGAAAAACAGGAGTTGATAAAGAAGAAAGCTATCATATCTGTATATAAACCCCTAAATGAAAATAAATTTTAAAAGAGTAGCAAAAATGCAAAATCAAAAACATGGAAAAAATGCAGCATAACGAAACAGTATTGTAAAGATAAAAATAAAAAGAATTTATTTAATAATAAGGTGTTTTTTAAAAAGGAAAAAGTTGGCTATAAAAATATAAGTTAAAGGAATAATAAAGAAAAACATTAGAATAACATAAAAAAGGAAAATTATATATAGAGTTGTAGCAAGAAGAATGTCCTTATTCTTCCTTCATATTCTTTTCCACACAGTTTGCTCCAGTCAATCTGCTTACTCAGAAAGTCCTCCAACATATCTAGGAAGTACTTTGGACATGTTATGGGCAATGTTTGGTCACCTCAGCCTCTAATCTTGCCTTACTTCAGCTTGTACTTCTTTCATGAGTTCACACTCAGACTCTCCTGCAATATATCTAGGAAGATCTCTGGACCTGTTGTGGGCAGTGTTTGGTCACCTAAGACTCTAATCTTGCCTTACTTCAGCTTGTACTTTCTCTCAGGGTCCATAATTGCCCCTCAAGTCCACACTCTTAGGCTAATTGTGGGATTTAACCTGCTGCACCTGAGTCTGCAGGAACAAATTTCCTGCCTCTTCTTAGGTTACACATCCTCTAGTGTTTCTCTTTGGCTTTGGCCCTGCCTCTACCTGTAGGCCACCCTCCAGTGGCAGCTCCCTGCCCAGACAAGAGAGTGTGAAGACTGAGACTTGTTAAGTTCAATCAGGCAGGGGAGAGAGACGGGTATGGCCACAACATTTTGGATGTATGGAGTGTCTGTGGTGGTAGAGACCTGCTGGATATTGTTACAGTCTGAAACAGCCTGTGCAGTATCCCAGAGGAACTGGCCCCCAGTTGTTCGTTCCTAGGAAAAGCCAAGCTGCTTAGGTTTTCAGCAAGTTATGGGCAGTAACCAGGGCCTACTCCCAGCTTGGTGGCAGCTACAATCTTTGGAGTTGGGGCTGTAGCAGTGGCATTTTGTCCGCTGCCTCAGTCACTCTACCTGGCTTTGGCAGTGGCTAGTGGCTTTTGTTTCCCACTGCGTGATCATAAACTATAGTTACGTCTAGTTCTGCCACTGCCACTGGCACTCATGATGACTTTGGTGATTGACACTGGGCACATAACTCTCGATGTGAGTGCACAGATTTAGAGCATCCCCAGTGGCAGCCATCTCTTGCTTCCCTGGGCAGTACAGGCTTTCCTCTGGACTCTCTCAGCTGTGTTGTACTAGCCCCTCAACTACTGTCAAGGCAGTCAATCCCATTTTGCTCCCTGAGGTCTGATCCTGAAATCTGAGTCTGAGCACCCAACCCCACTCTCTGTGGGTGCAGGATTATGAGCTGCTTCTGTGCTGGGAACTGCTGTTTGGCAATACTCTGTGTGGTGAATTTTCTGTTTTGCCTCTGGAGTACCTGTTTCTGCATTACTCTCTGAGGTTCCAAAGTTCCCCAATGTTCCCAATTGTGAGAGGGTTTCTGAGTGTGTGAAAACTTTTCCTCCTTCTTGACTCCCTCCCAGGATTCAGGTCCCCATCCCGAAATCCATTGTCTCTTTTTTCATCTTTATCTTTGCCCTATCAAAGATGTCCTTTTCATTATATGAGACTGGAATGCAAAAGCAGGAAGTCAAGAGACACACGGAGTAACAAGAAAATTTGGCCTTGGAGTTCGGAATGAAGCAGGGCAAAGGCTAATAGAGTTTTGTCAAGAGAATACACTTGTCATAGCAAAAACCATCTTCCAACAATGCAAGAGAAGATTCTACATTTGGACATCACCAGATGGTCAACACTGAAATCATATTGATTATATTCTTTGCAGCCAAAGATGGAGAAGCTTAATACAGTCAGAAGAAACAAGACCAGGAGCTGACTGTGGCTCAGATCATGAACTCATTATTGCCAAATTCAGACTGAAATTGAAGAAAGTAGAGAAAACCACTAGACCATTCAGATATGACCTAAATCAAATCCCTTATGATTATACAGTGAAAGTGAGAAGTCGATTTAAGGGACTATATCTGATAGACAGAGTGCTGATCAACTATGGACAGAGGTTTGTGACATTGTACAGGAGACAGGAATCAAGACCATCCCCAAGAAAAAGAAATGCAAAAAAGCAAACTGGCTGTCTGGGAAGGCCTTACAAATAGCTGTGAAAAGAAGGGAAGTGAAAAGTAAAGGAGAAAAGGAAAGATATACCCATTTGAATGCAGAGTTCCAAAGAATAGCAAGAAGAGATAAGAAAGCCTTCCTCAGTGATCAATGCAAAGAAATAGAGGAAAACAACAGAATGAGAAAGACTAGATATCTCTTCAAGAAAATTAGAGATACCAAGGGAACATTTCATGCAAAGATGGGCTCGATAAAGGACAGAAATGGTATGGACCTAACAGAACTAGAAGATATTAAGAAGAGGTGGCAACAATACACAGAAGAACTGTACAGCAAAGATCTTCATGACCCAGATAATCACGATGGTGTGATCACTCACCTAGAGCCATACATCTTGGAATGTGAAGTCAAGTGGACCTTAGGAAGCATCACTATGAAAAAAGCTAGTGGAGGTGATGGAATTCCAGTTGAGCTCTTTCAAATCCTGAAAGATGATGCTGTGAAAGTGCTGCACTCTATATGCCAGCAAATTTGGAAAACTCAGCAGTGGCCACAGGACTGGAAAAGGTCAGTTTTCATTCCAATCCCAAAGAAAGGCAATGCCAAAGAATGCTCAAACTACTGCACAAGTGCACTCATCTCACACACTAGTAAAGTGATGCTTAAAATTCTCCAAACCAGGCTTCAGAAATATGTGAACCATAAACTTCCAGATGTTCAAGGTGGTTTTAGAAAAGGCAGAGGAACCAGAGATCAAATTTCCAACATCCACTGGATCATGGAAAAAGCAAGAGAGTTCCAGAAAAAAACATCTATTTCTGCTTTATTGACTATGCCAAAGCCTTTGACTGTGTGGATCACAAGAAACTGTGAAAAATTCTGAAAGAGATGGGAATATCAGATCACCTGACCTCCCTCTTGAAAAACCTATATGCAGGTCAGGAAGCAACATTTAGAACTGGACATGGAACAGCAGACTAGTTCCAAATAGGAAAAGGAGTACGTCAAGGCTGTATATTGTTACCCTGCTTATTTAACTTATATGCAGAGTACATCATGAGAAATGCTGGGCTGGAAGAAGCACAAGCTGGAATAAAGATTGCCGGGAGAAATATCAATAACTTCGGATATGCAGATGACACCACCCTTATGGCAGAAAGTGAAGAAGAACTAAAGAGCCTCTCGATGAAAGTAAGGAGGAGAGTGAAAACCTTGGCTTAAAGCTCAACATTCAGAAAACGAAGATCATGGCATCCGGTTCCATCACTACATGGGAAATAGATGGGAAATAGTGTCAGACTTTATTTTGGGAGGCTCCAAAATCACTGCAGATGGTGACTGCAGCCATGAAATGAAAAGATGCTTACTCCTTGGAAGGAAAGTTATGACCAAACTAGACAGCATATTAAAAAGCAGAGACATTACTTTGTCAATAAATGTCTGTCTAGTCAAGGCTATGGTTTTTCCAGTGGTCATATACGGATGTGAGAGTTGGACTATAAAGAATGCTGAGCACAGAAGAATTGATGCTTTTGAACTGTGGTGTTGGAGAAGACTCTTGAGAGTCCCTTGGACTGCAAGGAGATTCAACCAGTCCATCTAAAGGAGATCAGTCCTGAGTATTCATTGGAAGGACTGATGTTGAAGCTGAAACTCCGCTACTTTGGCCACCTGATGCGAAGAGTTGACTCATTTGGAAAGACCCTGATGCTGGGAAAGATTGAGGGCAGGAGGAGAAGGGGATGACAGAGGATGAGATGGTTGGATGGCATCACCGACTCAATGGACATGGGTTTGGGTGGACTCCGGGATTTGGTGATGGACAGGCAGGCCTGGCGTGCTGCAGTTCATGGAGTCACAAAGGGTAGGACAAGACTGAGCAACTGAACTTACTGACTATCGCATTCAGAAGAGATTTGCTTGGCTTTTTGGAAGTCTGGAATCCTCTGCCAGGCTTCAGAAGGTGTTTTGTAGGAGTTGTTCCACATGCAGATGGTTTTTAGTATACTTGTGGGGGAGGGAACATGATCTCCCCATCTTATTCCTCTGCCATCTGAAGGTCTCCCTTTCTTGTCTCTTGTAATAGTGTTTATTTTAAAATCTACTTTGTCTTGTATGAGTATTGCTACTCCAGCTTTCTTTTGTTGTCCATTTGCATAGAATATTTTTTCCTATCCCCTCCCTTTCTGTATGTATGTGTCCCTAGGTCTGAAGTGGGCCTTGTAAACAGGCAATCTACCTGAAAAAGAATGCAGACTAATGGTAGTAAAGATGAAATTCCAATAATTTTGGAATTTTCTGAGATTCCAAGATCTCAGAAATAGGATGGAGGCATGGATCAAGATGATGCAGGAAATATTTAATAAAAACCTGGAAGAACTGACAACAATTAGTGATGAACAACACAGTAACTGAAATGAAAAATTCACTAGATGGAATCAATAGCAGAATAACTGAGGAAGAAGAACAGATACATGTGGCAAAAGATAGAATGGTGGAAATAACTGTCAAAGAGTAGAATAAAAACAGATGAGGGCAGCATCAGAGACTCCTGGGACAGTAAATGAGCCAACATTTGAATGATAGGGGTATGCATAATACCCCAAAATACAAGTGGGTCTTGTAATTTTATTCATTTAGCTAATCTGTGTCTTTTGGTGGAGGCATTTAATCTATTTAATGTCATTATGAACATGTATCTATCACATTTTAAGATTGTTTGGGATTTGATTTGTAGGTTTTTTCTTCCCTTTGGGTATTCCACCAAGAGAAGTTCCTTTTGTATTTGTTGTAAAACTGGTTTGGTAGTCCTGAATTCTCTTAACTCTTACTTGTATGTAAAGTTCTGATTTTTCTGTCAAATCTGAATAATGTCCTTGTTGGTTAGTATATATTGTTTGTAGGTTTTTGCTTTTCATTATTTTAACTATATCCTGTCACTTCCTTCTGGCCTGCAGACTTTCTGCTGAAAAATCAGCTGATAACCTTATTGGGATTCCCTTGTATACTATTTGTTGCTTTCCCCTTGCTGCTTTTAATACTTTTTATTTGTGTTTAATTTGTGTTAGTTTGATTAATGTATCTCAGCATGTAAGGGATTCTCTGCACTTCCTTGACTTGAGTGACTATATCCTTTCCTATGTTAGGGAAGTTTTTTACTATAATCTCTTCAAATACTTTCTCAGACCTTTTTTCTTTCTTTTCATCTTCTCATACCCCTATCATTCAAATGTTGGCTCATTCAATGTCCCAGGAGTCTCTGATGCTGCTTTCATTTATTTTTATTCTGCTCTTTGACCGTTATTTCCACCATTCATCTTTCAGCTCATGTATCTGTTCTTCCTCAGTTATCCTGCTATTGATTCCATCTAGTGAATTTTTCATTTCAGTTACTGTGTTGCTTATCAGGAATTGTTGTCAGTTCTTCCAGGTTTTTATTAAATATTTCCTGAATTATCTTGATCCATGCCTCCATCCTATTTCTGAGATCTTGGAATCTTAGAACATTCCAAAATTATTGGAATCTCATCTTTACTGCCATTAGTTTGCATCCTTTTTCAGGTAGATTGCCTATTTTCCCTTTATTTGGTCTTGTGTATTTTTACCTTGCTTCTTCATCTGCAATATAGTTCTCTGTCATCTCATTTTGTCTTGCTGTGTTTATGGTCTCCTTTCTGCAGGTTACAGAGTTGTAGTTAGTCTTGCTTGGTGGGTGAGGTTGGTCCAGGTTCTTGTGTAGACTTGTGTAGTGGTTGGAGCTGAGGCTTTTCTTTTTTTTAATTGAAGGAGAATTGTTTACAGAATTTTGTTGTTTTCTGTCAAACTTCAACATGAATCAGCCATAGATATACATATATCCCCTCCCTACTGAAACTCCCTCCCATCTCTCTTCCCATCCCATCCCTCTAGGTTGATACAGAGGCCCTGTTTGTGTTTCCTCAGTCATACAGCAAATTCCCACTGGCTATCTTTTTTACATATGGTAATGTAAGTTTCCATGCTACTCTTTCCACACATCTCACCCTCTCTTCCCCTCTCCCCATGTCCATGGATCTATACTCTATGTCTGTATCTCCTGGAGCTGAGTCTTTTCTCTCTTAAGGGCAGAGCTGCATCAGATGGTGTGTTTTGTGGTGTCTATGAGCCTAGTATTACTTTAAGCATCCTGTTTGCTGATGGGTGGTGTTGTATTCCTGTCAATCTGATTGTTTGGCATGAAGTATCCAGCATTGATGGAGAAAGAAGTGGCAACTCACTCCAGTATTCCTGGAGAATCTCAGAGACAGAGGAGCCTGGTAGGCTGCTGTCTATGGGGTCACACAGAGTCTGACACGACTGAAGCTACTTAGCAGCAGCAGCAGCATCCAGCATTGAAGCCTGTAGGCAGTTGGGTGGAGCTAGATCTTGTTGTCAAGATTGATACCAAGCTGACTGTGTGGGTTTAACCCACAGCCTATGCAGTTGTACTGAAAGATTTTCATTCTTCTTCCTTAATCACACTGCCCCTGGGGCTTAGCTTTGATATTGGCCCTACTTCTTTCTGTGTACCACTCTCAGACAAGAATTCCCCATTAAGATGAGAGGATAAAGGTAGCAGCTGATTGGTACACACTCACTCAGGCCAGGGAGGAATATAGTGGCCACAATTGGCATGTTGCACAGTGCCTGCAGAGTGAGACTGGTAGTCCTTTGCAAGAGATGGGGGTATGCTTACTCTGTTGGGAGTAGATAACACTCTTTGGAATAACTAACGGGACAAATAAGAAATCTCAAGAGAAAATTTAAAACATCTTGAATTAAATGAAAATAAGGACTTGCCTCTTGAGAAACCTATATGCAGGTCAGGAAGCAACAGTTAGAACTGGACATGGAACAACAGACTGGTTCCAAATAGGAAAAGAAGTACTTCAAGGCTGTCTATTGTCACCCTGCTTATTTAACTTCTATGCAGAGTACATCATGAGAAACGCTGGACTGGAAGAAACACAAGCTGGAATCAAGATTGCTGGGGAAAATATCAATAACCTCAGATATGCAGATGACACAACCCCTATGGCAGAAAGTGAAGAGGAACTAAGAAGCCTCTTGATGAAAGTGAAAGTGGAGAGTGAAAAAGTTGGCTTAAAGCTCAACATTCAGAAAACGAAGATCATGGCATCTGGTCCCATCACTTCATGGGAAATAGATGGGGAAACAGTGGAAACAGTGTCAGACTTTATTTTTCTGGGCTCCAAAATCACTGCAGATGGTGACTGCAGCCATGAAATTAAAAGACACTTACTCCTTGGAAGAAAAATTATGACCAACCTAGATAGCATATTCAAAGCAGAGACAATTTACTTTGCCAATAAAGGTCCATCTAGTCAAGGCTATTGTTTTTCCTGTGGTCATGTATGGATGTGAGAGTTGGACTGTGAAGAAAGCTGAGCACCGAAGAATTGATGCTTTTGAACTGTGGTGTTGGAGAAGACTCTTGAAAGTCCCTTGGACTGCAAGGAGTCCAGCCAGTCCATTCTAAAGGAGATCAGTCGTGGGTGTTCATTGGAAGGACTGATGCTGAAGCTGAAACTCCTTTGGCCAATCTTTTGGCCACCTCATGCAAAGAGTTGACTTATTGGAAAAGACTCTGATGCTGGGAGGGATTGGAGGCAGGAGGAGAAGGGGATGACAGAAGATGAGATGGCTGGATGGCATCACCGACTTGATGGACATGAGCTTGAGTGAACTCTGGGAGTTGGTGATGGACAGGGAGGCCTGGCATACTGTGATTCATGGGGTCGCAAAGAGTCGGACAGGACTGAGTGAGTGAACTGAACTGAACTGAATTGAAGGTTACATATTAACACAACATACCACAGATTATGGTAATGCAGTGAAAGCAATGTTAAGACCTTGTGTGTATATGTATATATGTATTTAAATAACTATATACATATATACAACTATAAATGTACATTATGTATACATGACTACAAGATATATGCATATATATGTTACACTTGTATCACACTTACAATGAAATATATAACTGTAGGTACTTATATTGAAAAAGGAGATCTTTAGTCAGTAACCTAACTTCACTTTTCAGGTACTAGAAAAAGAACAAACTAAACCCTAAGCTAGCAAAAGGAATGAAATTATCAGAACAGAGATCCATAAATAGAGAATAGGAAAACAACAGAGAAAGTCAATAAAACAAAAAGTTGTTTCTTTGAGAGTATCAACAAAATTGTCAAATCTCTCCCTGGAATAATAAATTTAAAAGGGGAGACACAAATAACTAAAATCAGAAATAGGAGTTGAGACTTGCTACCTATATTACAGAAATAAAAATAATTAGAAAGAATAATATGAACAACTGTATGGCAACAAATTAGATAAATGAAGTGTAAAATTTTCTAAAAACATACACTTTACCTAAGCTGATTCAAAAAGAATTAGAAAATCTTAGCAGAGCTTTAACAAATGAAGAGATAATACCAGTGATCAAAAGACTCCCAACAAAGAAAAGTCCCAGACCAGATGACTTCACTGATGAATTTTATTAAATATTTAAAGAAGAATTAACACCAAATCTCAAATTCTTCTAAAAAAATAAAGAGGAAGAAACATTTCCAACTCTTTCTTTGAAACCAGCATTATCCTCATATCAAAGCCAGATAAAGACATCAGAAGAAAATAAAATTACAGATGAAACCCTTTATGAATATAGATGTAAAAATTCTCAACAAAATACTATTTCACCAAGTCCGTATCATATTGAAAGGAATGTATACTATGAGCAAGTTGGATTTATCCCAGAAACCAAGAATGATTCAGCATAATAAAATGATCAATTTAATAAACTACAAAATGATCAATTTAGTAGAACAAAGAAAAATCATATAATCTTCTAAATTGAAAAAATAAAGGTCTGTTGACAAAATCCAATAGGCTTTTATAATAAAAAACACTTAGAAAATTAGAAATTGAAGGAAACTTCCTAAACATTATTAAGGGCATTCATTAAAATTCACAGACACAGCATATTTAATGGTGAAGTACTGAAAGCTTTGCCTCTAAGATCAGTAACAAGACAAGGGTGCCTACTTTAACAAATGCTATTTGACATTATACCAAAAGTTCTAGGTGGAACAATTTGATAAGAAAAAAATGAAGAGCATACAATTTGGAAAGAAGTAAAACTATATTCTCAGTTGATATGATACCATGTATGAAAAAAAATCCACAACAAAACTATTAATACTAATAAATAAATTCAGCAAAAGACTAATAGATAAGTCAGCTGTCTTTCTATACACATGAAAAGAATAATCTGAAAAGATAATTGAGAAAACAATAGCACCTGTAATAGAGAGCAAAAGAATAAAATGGTAGAAATAAATTTGACCAATGAAGTTGAAGATTTATACACTGAAAACTACAAAATATTGCTGAGAGAAATTAAGTTGGTAATAATAAGAGGAGAGATGCTTCCCTGGTGGCTCAAATGGTAAAGAATTTGCCTGCAATTCAGGAGACATGGCTTTGATCCCTGGGTTGGGAGGATCACCTGGAGGAGAGCTTGACAACCCACTCCAGTATTCTTGCCTAGAGAAACCCCATGGACAGAGGAGCCTGGCGGGCTACAGTCCATGGGGTCACAAAGATTCAGACATGACTAAGAGACTAAGTACAAAAAAGTGGATGTCACTAATATCCAAAGTTATTTACAGATTCATCACATTTTCTATCCAGATTTCAACAGTTTTATGAAGAAACAAAAAAGCCAACCCTAAAAGCCATATGAAATTATAATATACTCCAAAGTGTTAAAGGATCTCTTGAAAATTAACAACAAATTATTTGGACCAACACTTCCTGATTTCACATGTCAGTATAAATCTATGGTAACCAAAGGGCTTCCCTGGTGGGTCACAAGGTAAAGAATCTGCCTGCAATACAGGTATCAAAATGATGTGGTACTGTCACTGAGAAATATAGGTTGACCAATGAAGTATAATTCAGAGTTCAGAATTAAATCTGCACACCTATTTCTATTTTATTTTTGACAATGCCAAGTGCCCTGAATGGAAAAAGAAGAATATCTTCAACAAATGTTGCTGTAACAACTGTATTCTACATAGGAAAGAATACATTTGGACACGTAACTCACACCATATTAAAAAACTTAAGTCTAGGCAATGACCTAAATATTAGCGATAAAGCCACACACACACACACAAAAAAAACAGAAAAAAAATTTTAAAAAAATCTTAAGCATCCAATGTGGCAAAGGATTTTTAGATATGACACCAAAACATAAGCAGCAAAACAAAAGATAAATTGGGCTTCATCAAATTTAAAAGCTTGTGTACATCAAAGGACCTTATCAGTAAAATTAAAAGGTAGCCTACAGAATGGGGCAAAATATTTACAAACTATATAGTTCACAAGAACTTAATAACCAGAAATATGTGAAGCTGCCACAACTGAACAACAACAAAACTAATTTTAAAAATTGGTAGGGACTTTGAATAGACTTTTCTTTAAAAGAGATATACAAATGGTCAATAAAAACCTGAAAAGGTACTTAAAATCATTAATCATTCAGTTCAGTTCAGTTCAGTAGCTCAGTCGTGTCTGACTCTTTGCAACCCCATGAATCACAGCACGCCAGGCCTCCCTGTCCATCACCACCTCCCGGAGTTCACTCAGACTCATGTCCATCGAGTCAGTGATGCCATCCAGCCATCTCATCCTCTGTCATCCCATTCTTCTCCTGCCCCCAATCTCTCCCAGCATCAGGGTCTTTTCCAATGAGTCAACACTTTGCAAGAGGTGGCCAAAGTATTGGAGTTTCAGCTTCAGCATCAGTCCTTCCAATGAACATCCACAACTGATCTCCTTTAGGATGGACTGGTTAGATCTTCTTACAGTCCAAGGGACTCTCAAGAGTCTTCTCCAACACCACTGTTCAAAAGCATCAATTCTTTGGCACTCAGCTTTCTTCACAGTCCACTTCTCACATCCATACATGACCACTGGAAAAACCATAGCCTTGACTAGATGAAACTTGTTGGCAAGGTAATGTCTCTGCTTTTGAATATGCTATCTAGGTTGGTCACAACTTTCCTTCCAAGGAGTAAGCGTCTTTTAATTTCATGGCTGCAATCACCATCTGCAGTGATTTTGGAGCCCCCCAAAATAAATTCTGACACTGTTTCCACTCTTTCCCCATCTATTTGCCATGAAGTGATGGGACCGGATGTCATGATCTTTTTTTTCTGAATGTTGAGCTTTAAGCCAACTTTTTCATTCTCCTCTTTCACTTTCATCAAGAGCCTTTTTAGTTCCTCTTCACTTTCTGCAGTAAGGGTGGTGTCATCTGCATATATGAGGTAGGTCTATACCATTTCTGTCCTTTATTGAGCCCATGTCTGCATGAAATGTTCCAGGGAAAGCAAAATCAAAGCCACAGTGAAATAGCACTTCATACCTACCAGGGTGGTAATGATTTTGATGATGATGATAATGATAATCATGAAAAATAAGTATTGGTGAGGAGGTAGAAAAATTGGAACACATTACTAGTGGGAATGTATAATGGTGCAGCTACTGCAGAAACAGTTTAGTGGTCCTTCAGAAAGCTAAACATAGAATTACCATATGACTCAGTAATTCTGACTTATATGGCATTGCAAATGGGAACTCAGATATTTGTACATCAGTGTTCACTAAAGCATTATTCACAATAGCCAAAAAGTAGAAAAAAAATTAAGTGTCCATTCAACAGATGAATGAATAAACAAAACATTGTATGCGGAGGGTGGAATGCTTTTCTTTCATAAAAGGAATATAGTTCTGTTACAATGCTACAACATGAATAAAACTTTAAAATATGTGACGTGAAATAAGCCAAACACACACACACACACACACACACACACACACACAAATTATATTTCATTTATAAGAAATATCCAGAATAGGCAAATTCATAGAGAGAGAAAGCAGATTTAGAAGTTACCAGGGGTTGGATGAAAGGGAAGATGAGGTGTTAGTACTTAATGCTTAGAAAGTTTCTGTTTGTGTTGATGAAGTTTTCGGAAACAGACAGTGATGATAGTTGCACAACACTGTGAATATAATTAGTACCACAAAATTGTTCACTTAAAATGATTTAAATGGCAAATTTTATGCTATAAATATTTACCATAATAAAAAAATTAATGACCAAAAATCTTGAGAAGGCATTTCGACAAAGAAGATATAAGAATGGTCACTTACAATGATGAGAAGGTAGACAACATTAATAGCCATCAGATAAATATAAAGTTAAAGTATCTAACCTTCTATAAGGCTAAAATAAAAAAAGTCTGGCAACACAAAATGTAGTCAGGGATGTAGAGCTGTGAAACTTTTATTCATTGTTGGTGAGAGTGTGGAAAGGTACAATCACTTTGGGGAACATTTTCCAGGTTTTTACAACATTCAGTTCAGTTCAGTCGCTCAGTCGTGTCCATGAATCGTGGCACGCCAGGCCTCCCGGTCCATCACCAACTCCCGGAGTTCACTCAGACTCACATCCATCCAGTCAGTGATGCCATCCAGCCATCTCATCCTCTGTTGTCCCCTTCTCCTCCTGCCCCCAATCCCTCCCAGCATCAGGGTCTTTTCCAATGAGTCAACTCTTTGCATGAGGTGGCCAAAGGACTGGAGTTTCAGCTTTAGCATCATTCCTTCCAAAGAAATCCCAGGGCTGATCTCCTTCAGAATGGACTTGTTGGATCTCCTTGCAGTCCAAGGGACTCTCAAGAGTCTTCTCCAGCACCACAGTTCAAAAGCATCAATTCTTCAGTGCTCAGCTTTCTTCACAGTCCAACTCTCACATCCATACATGACCACTGGAAAAACCATAGCGTTGATTAGATGGACCTTTGTTGGCAAAGTAATGTCTCTGCTTTTTAGTATGCTATCTAGGTTGGTCATAACTTTTCTTCCAAGGAGTAAGTGTCTTTTAATTTCTTGACTTATTAAAGTATATCTATTCTACAGTTTAGCAATTCTACTCCTATACATATATTTAAGATAAAGGAAAACATAACTCCACAATATGACCTTGGCAAGAATTTTTTGAGAGCCTTATTTATGATAGTTAAAACCTAGAAACAATTTAACGTCTATCCAGAGGAGAATGGATAATCCAACTGTGTTATATTAATCAACGTATATTACACAGATATAGAACGAACAAACCACTGATTAACACAATACATGGTTAAATCTCATAGATACCTTTCTGAGTGAAACAAGCTAGAGACAAAAGAGTACATATTGTATAATCCCAAATATGTAGGGTTTTAGAACAAGCAAAATGAATTTATCTTGTTAGTCAGAAAGTAATTCCCTTTGGGACAGATTGGTTACAAAGGATTGTTAGAAAACTTTTTGGAGTGATGGACATGTTCTATTTCTACTCTTTGTTAGTGATTACATGTACGTATATTATTGTTAAAGTTTATGTTACATGTATTGTTGGCAAATTATATCCCAATAAAAAAGAAAATGAAAATAAATAAAATTCACCTCACAAATTTGTACATAAACTTTTAATAAGAGAGCATGTGACTTACTCTGAATTATTTTAATAGGCTCAGGAACATGGTTTGAATTATTGAAACTATAGATTATTACCTATTTCAAGTGAGTTCTGTGTAAACTTTATTTTTACAAGCAGACTATCATTTTCACTTTCAATTTTTTTAAATCAATGTGAAAAACCATTTGAAAGTCTCTCCTTTTACATAACACTATTCCTTTTTATATATGCCAATGAAGTGTTTATAATTGTTTTTAAATTCTTCTTTATATATTTATAAGCTTACTTAGCTTTACTGAGGTGTTCAGTTCAGTCACTCAATCATGTCCAACCCTTTGAGACCCTATGGATGCAGCAAACCAGGCTTCCCTGTCCATCACCAACTCCCAGAGGTTACTCAAACTCATGTCCACTGAGTTGGTGATGCCATCCAACCATCTCATCCTCTGTCATCACCTTCTCTTCCTGCCTTCAATGTTTCCCAACATAAGAGTCTTTTCAAATGAGTTAGTTCTTCACATCAGGTGGCCAAAGTACTGGAGCTTCACCTTCAGCATCAGTCCTTCCAATGTGTATTCAAGATTGATTTCCTTTAGGATGGACTGGTTGGATCTCCTTGCAGTCCAAGGGACTCTCAAGAATGTTCGCCAACACCACAGTTCAAAAGTATCATTTCTTCGACACTCAGCTTTCTTTATAGTCCAACTCTCACATCCATCCATGACTACTGGAAAAAACTATAGCTTTGACTAGGCAAACATTTGTTGGCAAAGTAATGTCTCTGTTTTTAAGCATGCTGTTTGTTGAGGTGTAATTGACAATTTAAAATTATATAGCTTCAAGGTATACATATGATGGTTTCATTTATTTATACACTGTGAAATGATTAGTACAATCAAGTTAATGAACACATCTATCACCTCACATAACTACCATTTTGGAAGAGAGAGTATAGTGAGAGCATTTAAGATCTACTCTCTTAGCAAGTTTCAAGTATACAGTAGAATATTATCATTATAGTCACCATGCTATACATTAGAGCCTCAGATATTACTCATTTGTAACTGAAAGTTTGCATCTGTTGATCAACATATTCTGATTTTCCCCACCCCTTAAACCCTGGTAACCACAGTTCTACTCTGATTATATTAGTTCAATGTTTTAAAATTCTACATACACGTAACTTTCTCTTTCTCTGCTTGGATAACCTCAAACAGCAAAATGTCCTCCAAGTTTAACCACACTGTAGCAAATGGGAGGAATCTTTCCTTTCTTTTTTATTTCACCACTTTGTTTTTTTTAATTGAAGGATATTTGCTGTATAGAATTTTGTGGTTTTCTGTCACACATCAAGAAGAATCAGCCATAGGTACACCCATGGCACCTCCCTCCTAAACCTCCCTGCTATCTCCCTCCCCATCCCACTCTTCTAGATTGTCGCAGAGCCCTTGTTTGAGTTCCCTGAGTCATACAGCAAATTTCCATTGGCTATCTATTTTATATATGGTATAATAAATTCCCATGTTACTCTCTCCATACATATTGGAGTATAATTGATTTACAATGTTGTATTAATGTCAGGTATATAGCAAAGTGATTTATATACATAAATCTATTTTTTCAGATTCTTTTCCCATAGAATCCTATGGGATTCTATTCTATTCCCATAGAATCCTTTAGAGTTTTATAGAGTAATAAGTTAGTGTTCCCTATATGCCAGCAAATTTGGAAAACTCAGCAGTGGCCACAGGACTGGAAAAGGGCAGTTTTCATTCCAATCCCAAAGAAGGGCAATACCAAAGATTGCTCAAACTATCGCACAATTGCACTCATCTCACATGCTAGTAAAGTCTTGCTCAAAATTCTTCAAGCCAGGCTTCAGCAGTATGTGAACCATGAATTTCCAGATGTTCAAGCTGGTTTTAGAAAAGGCAGAGGAACCAGAGATCAAATTGCCAACATCTGCTGGATCATGGAAAAAGCAAGAGAGTTCCAGAAAAAACATCTATTTCTCCTTTATTGACTATGCCAAAGCCTTTGACTGTGTGGATCACAATAAACTGTGGACAATTCTGAAAGAGATGGGAATACTGGACCACCTGACCTGCCTCTTGAGAAATCTGTATGCAGGTCAGAAAGCAACAGTTAGAACTGGACATGAAACAACAGACTGGTTCCAAATAGGAAAAGGAGTACGTCAAGGCTGTCTATTGTCACCCTGCTTATTTAACTTCTATGCAGAGTACATCATGAGAAATGCTGGACTGGAAGAAACACAAGCTGGAATCAAGATTGCTGGGAGAAATATCATTAACCTCAGATATGCAGATGACACCACCCTTATGGCAGAAAGTGAAGAGGAACTCAAAAGCCTCTTGATGAAAGTGAAAGAGGAGAGTGAAAAAGTTGGCTTAAAGCTCAACATTCAGAAAACAAAGATCATGGCATCCGGTCCCATCACTTCATGGGAAATAGATGGGGAAACAGGAGAAACAGTGTCAGACTTTATTTTTCTGGGCTCCAAAATCACTGCAAATGGTGATTGCAGCCATGAAATTGAAAACGCTTACTCCTTGGAAGAAAAGTTATGATCAACCTAGATAGCATATTCAAAAGCAGAGATATTACTTTGCTGACTAAGGTCTGTCTAGTCAAGGCTATGGTTTTTCTAGTGGTTATGTATGGATGTGAGAGTTGGACTGTGAGGAAGGCTGAGCGCTGAAGAATTGATGCTTTTGAACTGTGGTGCTGGAGGAGACTCTTGAGAGTCCCTTGGACTGCAAGGAGATCCAACCAGTCCATTCTGAAGGAGATCAGCCCTGGGATTTCTTTGGAAGGAATGATGCTAAAGCTGAAACTCCAGTCCTTTGGCCACCTCATGCGAAGAGTTGACTCATTGGAAAAGACTCTGATGCTGGGAGGGATTGGGGGCAGGAGGAGAAGGGGACGACAGAGGATGAGATGGCTGGATGGCATCACTGACTGGATGGATGTGAGTCTGAGTGAACTCCGAGAGTTGGTGATGGACAGGGAGGCCTGGCGTGCTGCAATTCATGGGGTCGCAAAGAGTCAGACACGACTGAGCGACTGAACTGAACTGAACTGAAGCAAGTAACACAACCTCTTATTCAAGACCATTATGTTCAGCTGACTGGAAATGAAACTAGATATTCTCTGAGAGTCACCACTTTAAACTGTAAAACCTAAAGTATTTATTTAGGAGAACTTTTATTTTTGCCTCATAATTAAGAAATCAACCTCTGCAGATACTCACCAATGCCCATGTATATAAACCTTTTTCAGACACTATAAGCTCCTTAAAGTCCAGGAAAAATTTTCTGTTTAGATCACAGACCTCAGGAAATTATAGTCTAGCTTGGAGTGGACATGTGATATAAAGTGGTGAAGAAGACAAAAAAGTAGGAAAGTAAGATATACAAATATACAGCAAGTAAAGTACAAGGTACAGCCACATAGAATTAACTTAAAAATGTTTATCTAGATAGAAAAGGGCTGTGGGAAGTGAGGAAGAAGAGACATCATTGAGAATTAGAAATATGTTTTCTCCCTCAATAAAAATTGTGCTTAATGTGTGTATGGGAAGGTGGAAGTGAAGGGGCACTGATCTTTCCTTGCAAATACCCAGTTCATCAAACAACTGAATCCCTGAGCTTGCATAATTTCAATTCAGTTGACTTTTTTAATATATAGATTTCTTACAATAGCCAATAATTTAGCTTTCATTTAGTAGGAAAACATACTTAGGTTAATGACTTACTTAAGATTTCAACATTTGTGAGGGCAAAGGCTATTTCAACACAGATCAATATGATTGTGAAAATTTAGCCATTATATACTGCCTTTGAAGTCTTGTAACTCAAGCATTTGGCACCTATGGTCTTTTGGACTCCCAATAATAATGCAAAAGCAGTACCAAGAAAATCCAATAAACATGTGATTGAGTCATTCAAGGATATAAAGCAAGTTGTAGGAAAACTGTTGATTTCAAGGTAAATAATGAGGAAACCTTTTCTTTCACTCTTCTGCCTCTCCAAGGCAGTGTTGAACTTCAGGAAGTTAGTGATGTGAGCACCAACCCCATCCTCAGGTCATAGGGCCCAAAGCAAATTCAAATCTTTTACTTACTTTAGAAAATGTCCTAGCAGAACCTAGAGATGATGGTATGTGCCAAACCACCAAATTATGTTTAAAGTAGTAAAAGTTTTATGAGCACTTACCCTATATTCTCATAGTGCCTTGTATAGCGTTTGAAGCAACAATGATTCAGTACTGTACTGAAGCTGACTTCTACAATGACATAAGTGTCAACTGTTAAATTTTCAGGAGTTTGGGAGCTGGTAAAATACAGTCACTCTTAAAAATTAAATTATATAAAGTTGGGGCTTCCCTGATAGCTCAGTTGGTAAAGAATCTGCTTGCAATGCAGGAGACCCCAGTTCAATTCCTGGGTTGGGAAGATCCTCTGAGGAAGGGATAGGCTACACACTCCAATATTCTGGCTTGGAGAATTCCATGGACTGTATAGTCCATGGGATTGCAAATAGTCATATTTTGTTGAAGCTAACTTTTACAATGACAGAAGGGTCAACTGTTAAATTTTTAGGAGCTTGTGAGCTGATTAAACACAGTCACTCTTAAAAATTAAATTATATAAACAGAGTTAAGTAAGATGCACTGGGTTTTCCTGGTGACTCAGACAGTAAAGAATCCACCTGCAATGTGGGATACCAGGGGTTCTATCCCTGAGTTGGGAAGATCCCCCTGAGGGGTAGATGACAATCCACTCCAGTATTCTTGCCTGCAGAATACTGTGAACAGAGAAGCCTGGAGGGCCACAGTCCATGGGGTCACAGAGTCCGACATGACTGAGGGACTAAGCACAGTGCAGCAGAAGATATGTTAGTAAAAGGACACTCAAAAATCACCATCTCCTAATCATTTTTCTGTATTTTGCTATTCTCTATGTTGCTCTTGTTTAGTTGCTCAGTCATGTCCAACTCTTTTGGGACCCCATGGATTGTAGCCAGCAAGGTTCCTCTGTTCATGAGGAACTCCAGGCAAGAGTTCTGGAGTCAGTTGCCTTTTCCTACTCTAGAGAATCTTCCTGACCCAGGGATTGAACCCATGTCTCCTGCAAGTTTCTTGCATTGCAGGCAGATTCTTTACTGCTGAGCCACCAGTGAAGTCCACTATTCTCCACACTTGAGTGCTGTTTACATCCAATCGTTCTCTATAGTGGAAATATTGCTGTTCCACTGCTTGTCACCTCCTGGCTTTGCATTGAGGAACATTGTATTTGTAGTTTCAAATCAGCTATGGTGGGAAAGTTTACATCATGTAAACTGTCAAATACTACAAATGAGGATATGATTTATTTTTAGATAATTTTTTAGATTTAAGAAAGTCATAGAAAAAATGTTAATAATACAGATTAAACTTGAAAACATGTTATGTCTGTAACTGTTACACAGTAAGTACAGTTGACCATTGAACACATGGAGACTACAGTGATCCACTGCACAGAGATGAAAAATCCATGTGTAATTTTACAGTCAACCCTGAGTGTCCAGTTCTGCATCCACAGATTCAACCAACCATAACTAAATATGTCTATTAGTAATAAAAATTCTAGTGTAAGTGGACCTCTAGAGTTGAAATCTTTGTTGTTCAAGTATCAACTGTAATGTAAAAAAGTGAGAAAATATTCTTTCAGTATTCAAAGCTATTATCCAAGTCAGGGAAGAAGTCACTTAGACTTCCCCAGTGGCTCACTTGTAAAGAATCTGCCTGCAATGTAGAAGACTCAAGTTTAATTCCTGGGTTAGGAAGATCCCCTGGATTAGAAAATGGCATTCAACATCACTATTCTTACTTGGGAAATCCCATGGACAGAGGAGCCTGTTGGGCTACAGTCCATGGGGTCACAAAAGATCAAGCATGACTTAACAACTAGGAAACAAAACAAAAAGAAGTCACTTATGTCATTGAAAACAAGTAAGTAAAGTTCCAATGTACATTTGCCTTGTTTCACTTTGATCTTATTCATTAACATAAAGTATCAACCAATGTTCATGTTAGAAATACACTTGTATTAAGTACTGAGACAACCCAAGTAGTCAAGGTACTTAACTTTAGAAACAGAAATGTATAACTAGAATACAATATGACCAGCTTTACAGATGGAGAAATGAACTAAACTGAGCTTTGGAGTCTATCAGGAAAAGAAGTAGATGAAAGAAGGCAAGAAAAGTGACTCATAAGATGAGTAGTAGATTTTTGATTTGCAAAGGAGAAAAGAAATTTGCAAGCACATTCAACCTGTAAGTAATTCAGTTTGGGGAGAATAAATATTAGTAAAAGATTATAATATGCATATATGGCATGAAAGAATAAAAAGATCATCAGGGAACCATGGGAAGCCTGGGGGGACAGATATAACATTTCAGAATACTTAACATGAACTTCAGGATGGAGAACAGTTTAGAGGCAAAAATAGAGGCAGCAATACCAGGGAAAAGGCCATGATCATATTCTAAACCATTATTCCAAAGAAACAGTAATGAGGGCTGGAACTAGGGTTGTAGTAGTGAAATGTAGCGGAAAATAAGGATGCAAGAAGCACCATGAAAATTAAAGGATTTGGCAAACTTACTGGTCCATCAGTTTACACAAATTTACATAAAAGAAGTTTAATGTCTGAAACTTCTCTAGACATGCCAGTAGCTCCACATTTGCCCATGAGTTCTCCAAAGCCCAACTGATGTTTCATTTATAATAGAACTCAGGTGTCTGCTTCTTTTGTGCAAACACAGTGGCTCCATAAACTTTGGGATGGCCTTGATCAATTATACCTCATCCTTTTCATGAAGTAGAATGCTTGCTTAGCTGTTAGGCTCAAAAAGAGCAGTACTTCTGTGTTTTCTAGAAGGTTGCATTGATTTAGTTTACAGCTTAACCTGAAAAGTATATTCAAGCACATACTATGAGGATCTACAGTGCTGCTGACAAGCACCATCGGGGTTTTGAGATGGAGTTTATATTGTATTTTATATTGGCTCATTTCTCCTAAAATGTAATTGGCATATCTTTTGACAAATGAACTGAAGTGTCACGTAACTTTATTAAAATTCCATGACAATAATTCACAGTTCTGTTTATTTTGCAAGTAACACATAGTAATTCTTTAAATAACTAAATTGTAGATCTTTGAATAAAAATCTAACTGTAACAATCAAGGGTTGACTTTTTTCTTCATAAAATAAAACCAGTTAATTTTTTTTTCTCTATAGATAGTGAGATCATGAAGTTTAAACACAGCTATAAATAATCCTTTTCTGTCTTAGTAGAGGTTATATAATTTCTTTAATTATCATTTCTTATAGCTTCTTTTGATTCTTTTCATGAGAGGTGTAGTTTTCTTACAGAATTGTATGTTACTCTGATAGGAAGCCACAAATTTAATGTAAACCAGTTCATCTTCCCTCAGAGTTGAGATATCCTAACATGTGAAGAAAAGAGGGCTCTGTCAGACAGATTCAATTCAGCTCAACTATTGCAAGAAGATAACTGAAAAACTGCAGAATCATGATGGTAATAGTGAAATGCAAAAACACAAGTGCTACAGATACAATATCCCAGGGGAAATTACAATTAAACCAAGTTCAAAAAAATTCTTTATTGAATATTCACCTGGGATGAAAAGAGTGTTCTGACAGTTACACTGAGTGGTTCTCCAGCAATGATTCAATGATGGCAAGAGTGGTTTTCTTACTTAAGTACTGGGTTTATAAGTGTCATAAATCTGTCTGCGTTAAAGAATGTAGACAAAACTGAGAAAATAACAATGAGAAAACTTGCCTTTGAAGAAAGCCATGAGATACCATTGTGTTTTAGTCCTGTGGTCGTTTCGTCTTCTCTGCTTGATTCTGTTACTTTCATAAGTTAGGTTTCCAACTTTTTCCAAAAATAAAAAAAAAGTCATAGAACTTTTTTCTTTTTTTGAAGAGTTCCTTCTTTCTCTAGACAGTATGTTTTCCACTAAACAGTGTGTTGTAGGTCAAGTTTCTATTATATGTAAAATATCCTGTTTTTGTCTATTCTCTGGAAGAGTTATGTAATCGTAAGCTTTTCTATTTCTTAAGAAACGTGGTACATACCTACACAGCTGTCTAGTCGTGATGCTTACTTTGTTGGTCTATTGATAAGTATTTATTAGATATATATTTTAGTTACAGAATTATTTAAGGATTTTGTCACTTTGATAAATTTTCTATGAATTTCAATGGTTTTATCATTTAATCTCTCTTTCATGTTTCCACCTCTTTGTCTCTCTTGCATATTGTATAACTTTTCTGTTATTTCTGTTGCATAAACTCTTTCTTCAGTTGTGTTTATTCTTTAAAACTATCCAGTGTACTTTGTAATTTTAACAAAATATGAAAATATAACCCATGTGTAAAAGTTTAGAGTTGATAAGTGAACATCTCCATTAATTTTAAAAGTGTGAACACACTAACATAACCACAGCCTACAATAACAACAACAAAAAATTAAGTTACAGACTCCTAGAATTTTTTATGTCTCTTTCCAATCACTATCCTCTTATCCATAAAGGCAATCATTATCCTTACTTCAACCATTGACTAGTGAGTTTACATATTTTTAAACTTTATATAAATGGAATCACATAGTTTGATCTCTTTAGTGTCTAGCTTCATTGCCAGCATATCAATACTGAGAGCTTTTCAACCAACTAAATTCTGATTTCTTTAATTTTATTGACTTCTTTCTTTTCTTTCTACTGATTTCTACTCTGATGTTCATTATTTTATCCCATACTTGTTTGCTCATCTTTTTAAATTTCTTATGGTAAAAGCTTAACTATTGAATTTAGTTTTTTTTCTTTTAAGATAAGCATTTAAAGATTTAAACTTCCTCTTAATTATTGCTTTAGTTGGATCACAAAAATTTTTATATATTATGTTTTATTTTTATTGAAACCTCTCAATTTCTAACTTAATTCAAAGATTTACTGGAGAAAAAAATTTGCATGCGTTTAATCATTTTCAATTTATAGGGACTTATTTTATGTATTAGAATATTGCATAAATTGAATAATTATCCATTTGCATTTGATAATTATATGTATTTTGCTATTTAATGGAATGTAATATATGTCAGTTAGGCCTTGATAGTTTATAGTACTATTAAATCCTACATTGTTGTTCAGTTATCCAGTAGTGTCCAACTCTTTGCAATCCCATGGGCTGCAGCACATCAGGCCTCCCTGTCCCTCACCATGTCCCAGAGTTTGCCCAAGTTCATGTCCATTGCATTAGTGATGCCATCCAGCCATCACAGACTCTGACGCCCTCTTTTTCTGTCCTCAGTCTTTCCCAGCATCAGGGTCTTTTCCAATGTATTGACTGTTTGTATTAGGTGACCAAAATATTGGAGTTTCAGCTCCAGCATCGGTCCTTCCAATGACTATTTAGAGTTGATTTCCTTTAAGATTGACTGGTTTGACCACCTTGCTGTCCAAGAGACTCTCAAGAGTCTTCTTCAGCACCACAGTTCAAGGAATCAATTCTTTGAATGGCTTATTTTATATCTAAGAGCTTCCAAATATGCAACCATATATGTTGAATTCCTCTTTTCAAGTTTAACTTTTTGCATTTCGTATTTTGAGACTTTTTCTTATGTGAAAAGTGAAAGTGTTAATTGCTTATCTTGTCCAACCCTTCACGACTCCATAGACCACCAGGCAGCTTTGTCCATGGATTTCTCTAGGCAAAAATGATAGAGAGATTAGACATTCCCTTCTGCAGGGGATCTTCACAAACCAGGGATTGAACCTGGGTTTCCTGCATTTGCAAGTGGATTATTTACCATCTGAGACACCAGGGAAGTGTGCACACTGATTGTTGTTCAGTCACTAAGCCATGTCTGACTCTGTGACTCCATTGATTGCAGCATGCCAGACTTTCCTGTCCTTCACTATCTCCTGGACTTTGCACAAATTAATGTCCATTGAGTCAGTGGTGCTATCTAACTCTCATCCTCAGCCACCCTCTTCTTCTCCTATCCTCAATCTTTCCTAGCTTTAGGGACTTTTCCTATGAAATGACTCTTCATATCAGGTGGCCAAACTACTGGAGTATCAGTTTCTGAATCAGTCCTTCCAATGAATATTCAGGATAGATTCCTTTGCAGACCAATAGACTCTCAAGAGTCTTCTCCAGCATCACAGTTCAAAGACATCAATTCTTTGGTATTCAGTCTTCTTTATGGTACAAATCTCACATCTGTACATGCTGCTGCTACTGCTGCTGCTGCTAAATTGCTTCAGTCATGTCTGACTCTGTGCGACCCCATAGAAGGCAGCCCACCAGGCTCTGCTGTCCCTGGGATTCTCCAGGCAAGAACACTGGAGTGGGTTGCCATTTCCTTCTCCAATGCATGACAGTGAAAACTGAAAGTGAAGTCACTGAGTCGTGTCCAACTCTCAGCGACCCCATGGATTGCAGCCCCCCAGGCTCCTCCATCCATGGGATTTTCCAGGCAAGAATACTGGAGTGGGGTGCCATTGCCTTCTCCACATCTGTACATGACTACTGGTAAAACCATAGCTTTGACTATATGGACTTTTGTTGGCAAATTGATGTCTTTGCTTTTTAATATGCTGTCTAGGTTTGTCATAGCTTTCCTTCCAAGGAGCAAGTGTCTTTAATGTTATGGCTGAAGTCACCATCAGCAGTAATTTTGGAGCCCAAGAAAATAAAATCTGTCACTGCTTCCATTTTATCCCCTTCTATTTCTCATAAAGTGATTGGACCATATGCCATGATATTATTTTTTGAAACTGAGTGTTAATTTAGCTTTTTCACTCTCCTCTTTCACTCTCATCAAGAGGTTCTTTAGTTCCTCTTCACTTTCTGCCATTAGAGTGGTATCATCTGCATATCACCTTACCTGCCTCCTGAGAAATCTATATGCAGGTAAACTAGCAACAGTTAGAACTGAACATGGAACAACAGACTGGTTCCAAATTGAGAAAGGAGTATGTAAAGGTTGTATAGTGTCACCCTGATTGTTTAACTTATAAGCACAGTACATCATGCAAAATGCTGTGCTAGATGAAGCCCAAGCTGAAATCAAGATTGCCGGAGAAATATCAGTAGCCTCAGATATTCAGATGGTATGCCATGATATACCTTTTCTTCTGTTTGTGTGATCTGTAATTTCTTTTATCAATGTCTTATACTTTTCCAAATAAAGGTATTTTAACCCCTATTTGGGCTTTCCTGGTAGCTCAACTGGTAAAGAATCCAACTGCAATGAAGAGTACCCCGGTTCAATTCCTTGGTTGGGAAGATCTCCTGGAGAAGGGCATTGCAACCCAATCCAGTATTCTTGCCTGGAGAATCACCTTGGACAGAGGAACCTGGTGAGCTACAGTTCATGGGGTTGCAAAGATTCAGCCACGAATGAGCAACTAAGCACACAGCACAACTCCTATTTACATTTATTCTTAGGTATTTTGTCCTTTTATATGATTGTAAATGAAATTTCTCAATTTTTTTCTGAAAGTTAGTTTTTAATGTATAAAAAATACAACAGATTTCTGAATATTTACTTCATATCCTGCAACTTTACCAAATTATTGATGCATCTTTATAATTTTTAATGACATCTATAAGCTTTTCTGTGTAAGGTGTCTTGTCACTTATAAATAATGACAATTTTAATTCTTCCCTTCCAATTTGAATTTCCTTTATTTCTCTTTCTTATTGGTTGCTGTAGCTAGGACTTCCAATACTCAAATAAAAGTGAAAGTGGGTCTTGTCTTTTTTATGATCTTAGAGGAATGCTTTCAGTTTTTCACTACTGAATATAAAACCAGCAGTGGGCTTGTAATTTAGAGCCTTTATTATGTTGAAGTTAGCTTAATATAACATCTATACTTACTTTGATGAGAGTTTTTATCACAAATGAATATTGAAATTTGTTTAAAACTTTTCCTATAACTATTGAGGGGATCATATGATTTTTGTTCTTCGTCTTATTAATGTGATGTGTCATATTGATTGATTTGCTGATACTGAATCATTCTTGCATCCGTGGAATAAATCTCACTTGATCATAGTTTATGATCCTTTTAATTTATTGTTGAATTTGATTGATAACATTGTATTGAGGAATTTTGCACCTGTGTTCATTGATAATATTGATATGCAATTTACCTTTTGTGTGATATATTTGTCTGATTTTAGAGTGTGATGCTGGTCTTGTAGAATGATTTTGGAAACATTCTTTCCTTTGCAATCTTTTTGAATAGTGTGTGAGAGTATCAAATTTTGTCAAAATGATTGGGCTTAATTTTGTCAAAATTTGTTAGAATTCACCTCTAACAATATGGTCCTGGACTTTCTTAGAAATTATTTGATTACTGTTTCTATTTCATTACTGTTACTTAGTTTTTTCATATTTTTTACTTCTATTTTGGTCTTGGGAGATTGTACATGTATAGGAATTTGTCCACTTAGTTTAGGTTGTCAGTTTTATTTGTGTGTGCTTAGTCACTTCAGTCATGCCTGACTCTTTATTACTCTATCGATTGTAGCCTGCCAGGCTCCTTGTGTCCATGGGATTCTCCAGGCAAGAATACTGAAATGGGTTCCCATGCCCTCCTTTTGCCTTCAGTCTTTCTGAGCATGAGGTTTCCAATGAGCCAGCTCTTCACATCAGGTGGCCAAAGTACTGGAGCTTCAGCTTCAGTCTTTCCAATGGAAGGTTTGAATATTCAGGGTTAATTTCTTTTAGGATTTATGGGTTTGATCTCTTTGCAACCCAAGGGACTCTCAAAAACCTTCTCCAGCACCACAATTCAAAAGCATCAATTCTTTGGCACTCAGTCTTCTTTATAGTTCAACTCTCATATCTGTACATGGTTATAGCTATGACTATATGGACCTTTGTCAGCAAAGTGATGTCTCTGCTTTATAATACTCTATGTTTGTCATAGCTTTCCTTCCAAGGAGCAAGTGTCTTTGAATTTCAAGGCTACGGTTATTGTCCGCAGAGATTTTGGAGCCCAAGAAAACAAAATCTGATGCTGCCCTCACTTTCCCCCCTTCTACTTGCCGTGAAGTGATGGGACCGGATATCATGATCTTAGTTTTTTGAATGATGAGTTTTAATTCAGCTTTTTCACCCTTCTCTTTTGCCATCGTCAAGAGGCTCTTTAGTTCCTCTTCATTTCCTACTATTAGAGTGGTATCATCTGCGTTCAGTTCAGTTCAGTTCAGTTCAGTTCAGTCGCTCAGTTGTCCGACTCTTTGCGACCCCATGAATCGCAGCACGCCAGGCCTCCCTGTCCATCACCATCTCCCGGAGTTCACTCAGACTCACGTCCATCGAGTCCGTGATCATCTGCGTATCTGAGCTTATTGATATTTCTCCTGGCAATCTTTATTCCAGCTTGTGCTTCATCCAGCTTGGCCTTTCACATGATATACATTATACATCATATATATATGTATAAAACTTGTAAGTTATATATAACATATATATGTTATGTATGTTACATATATATGCTATATTATTATATATATATAATATAACATATTCTCTATATGTAAGTTAAATAAGCAGGGTGACAGTATACAGCCTGGTCATATGCGTTTTCCAATTTTGAAACAATCATTTGTTTCATGTCCGGTTCTAACTGTTGCTTATTGACCCACAAACAGGTTTCTCAAAAGACAGGTGAGATAGTATAGTACTCCCATATCCTTAAGGATTTTTCACATTTTCTTGTGAAACACAAAGGCTTTGGCATAGTCAATGAAGTAGATGTTTTTCTGAAACTACCTTGCTTTCCATGATCCGATTTGATCTCTGTAGTTTTTTTTTTTTTTTTCTTTTGCCTCTTCAAAACCCAGCTTGTATACATCTGGCAGTTCTTGGTTCACATATTGCTGAAGCCTAACTTGAAGGATTTTGAGCACCTTACTAGCATGTGAAATGAGCACAATTGTATTGTAGTTTGCACATTTTTTGGCATTGCATTCTTTGAGATTGGAATGAAAACTGACATTTTCTAGTCCTTGGACTCTGCTGAACTTGCAGCCATATTGAGAATAGCATTTTAACAGCATCATCTTATAGGATATTTAAAAGTTCAGGAGTAATTCCATCATCTCCAGCAGCTTTGTTTTTAGTAGTGCTTCCTAAGGCTCACTTGATCTCACATTCCAGGATGTCCAGCTCTAGATGAGTGACCACACCACTGTGGTTATCTGGGTCATTAAGAACTTTGTTATAGAATTCTTCTATGTATCCTTGCCACCTCTTCTTAATCTATTCTGTTTCTGTTAGGTCCTTACTGTTTCTGTCCTTTATTGTACCCATTCTTGCATCAGATTTTTTTCTTGCTATCTAAAATTTTCTTGAAAAGATATCTAGTCTTTCCCATTCTATTATTTTCCCGTTTCTTTGCATTGTTCATTTAAGATGGCCTTCTTATCTCTTCTTGCTATTCTCTGAATCTCTACATTTAGTTGGATATGGTTTTCTCTTTCTTCCTTACCTTTCATTTCTTCTTTCTTTAGCTGTTTGTGAAGCCTTCTCAGACACCATTTTGCCTTCTTGCATTTCTTTTTCTTTGGGATGCTTTTGGTCACTGTTTCCTGTAGAATGTTAAGAACCTCTGTCTACAGGTCTTCAGGCACTCTGTCTACTTGATCTAATCCCTTGAATCTATTCATCACTCCACTGTATAATCTATAAGGGATTTGATTTAGATCATAACTGAATGGCCTACTGGTTTTCCCTACTTTCTTCAATTTAAGGTTGGATTTTGCAATAATGAGCTCATGATCTGAATCACAGGCAACTCCAAGTCTTGTTATTGCTGACACTATAGAGCTTCTCCATCTTCTGCTGCAAAGAACATAATCAATCTAAATTGGATGTTGACCATCTGGTGATGTTCATGTGTAGACTTGCCTCTCATGTTGTCAGAAAAGGTGATTGCTATGACCAGTGTGTTCTCTTGAAAAAACTCTTAACCTTTATCTTGCTTTATTTTGTACTCCAAGGCTAAATTTGCTTGTTATCTGAGTATTTCTTGATTTCCTTCTTTTCACTCTAATCCATTATGATGAAAATGACATCTTTTTTGCTGTTACTTTTAGAAAGTCTTGCAGATCATCATAGATCTGTTCAACTTGTTTCTTTGCTGTCAGTAGTTGGAACATAGACTTGGATTATGGTGCTGTTGAATGGTTCATCTTGGAAATGAAGCTAAATCATTCTGTCATTTTTGAGGTTGTATCCAAGTACTGCATTTTGAACTCTCATAGTTATGAGGTTTCAATCTGTATGTGTCCCTCCACTTCATTGATCACAGTCTTATTGTGGTGGATGGGCTTGCATGAGGGTTATTCCATTTCTTCTAAGGAATTCTTGCCAGCAGTAGTAGAAATAATGGTCACCTAATTATTTTTGCCCATTGCCATCCATTTTAGATCACTGATTCCTGCGATGTCAATGTTCACCCTTGCTATCTCCTGCTTTACCACATCCAATTTAACTTGGTTCATGGACCTAAGATTCCAGGTTCCTATGCAGTATTGTTCTTTGCAGCATCATACTTTATTTTCACTACCAGAAACATATACAACTGAGCATTTTTTCTGCTTTGAAATAGCCACTTCATTCTTTCTGGAGCTATTAGTAATTGCCCTCTGGTCTTCCCCAGTAGCATATTGGACATTTTTTGACCTGGAAGGCTTACTTTCTGGTGTCATATCTTTTTGTCTTTGTATACTTTCCCTGTGGTTCTCTATATAAGAACATTGAAGTGGGTTGCCATTTTTCCTCCTCCAGTGGACCACGTTTTAGCAGAACTCCTCACTATGACCCATCCATCTTGGGTGACCCTGCACTTCATGGTTCATAACTTCATTGAGTTATGCAAGCCCATCCACCACAATAAGACTGTGATCAATGAAGTGGAGGGACACATACAGATTGAAAATGACGTGATATAAGTAAGTATTCCATGCAAATGGAAATCTGAAAAAAATAAAGTAGTAATACTCATATCAGAAATAATAGATTTTAAAGTCTGTTTTTAGAGACAAAGAAGGACACTGCATAATGATCAAGGGATGGATCCAAGAAGAAGATATAAAAATTGTAATTATATATGCACCCAACCTAGAAGCACTGCAATATATAAGGCAAATGATCTTCTTGCTTCACAAATGAATTCTGTCAAATATTTAGAGAAAAGCTAACTGCTATCTTTCTGAAACTGTTCCAAAAAATTGTATTGGGAAGAATACTCCCAAACTCATTCTGTGAGGCCACCATTACACTGATACCAAAACCCGACAAAGTTATCAGGAAAAAAAGAGAGAGAGAGAAAGAACATTACAGGCCAATACCATGGTTGACCATTCATGCAAAAATCCTCTCCTAAATACCAGAAGTCCTTATTGATTTTCTGTCTGAATGATGTTTCTGTTTATTTAAGTAGAGTACTAAAGTCTCTTGTTACTGTCTTCATGTCAGTTCTCCCTTTACATCTGTTAATATTTGCTTTATATAATTTAGGTGCTATTTAGGTTGGGTAAATAGATATTTACATTTGTAATATCTTCTTGATAGATTAATTATTTGATCAGTATGTAATTTCCTTTTTGTCTCTTGATGACAGAGGATGAGATGGTTGGATGGCATCACCGACTCCATGGACATGAGTTTGAGCAAGCTCTAGGAGTTGATGATGGACAGGGAAACCTGGTATGCTACAGTCCATGGGGTCACAAAGAGTCAGACACGACTGAGCAACTGAACTAATCTGACCATCATTTAAAATCTACTATATATAAGTATTGCTACTCCTGCTTCTTTTCATTTCTATTTGCACAGAATATCTTTTTCCATCCCCTCACTTTCAATTTGTGTGTACATTTAGATCCGAAGTCAGTTTGGGACAGCATATATGTGGATCTTGTTTTTGAATTCATTCAGTGCTTCTATATTTTGATTGGAGCATGATTCCTTCTACATTTATAATAATTGTTGATACCTAGCAATAATTGCCATTTTAATTGTTTTTTGTTGCATTGGGTTCTTTCTTGTTTATTTCTTCTGTTTCTCTCTTTACTTTTGAGTTTTGTTACTGTTGACTGACTAGTCATGTTCGACTCTTTGCAACCCCATTAACTGTAGCATGCCAGGCTTCCCTGTCCTTTACTGTCTCCTGAAGTTTGCTCAAACTCACGTCCATTGAGTCGGTGATACCATACAACTACCTCATCCTCTGTGATTTGATGAATATTTTAGTGTTATTTTGAATTTCTTTCTCTTTTGTGTATATGTATCTATTATAGATTTTTGGTTTGTGGTTACCCTGAGGTTTATGTAGCAATCTACCTGTCTCTCTATCATCTATCTTTCTTTCTTTCTGTGATTATTTTAATTTGTTGATATTTTAAGTTAGAATACCATTTAATAACCCTTCATTTTAGTCCTCTTCTCCCAATTACTGCTTTCGACGTGTTTTAAATCTTTTTGTTTTATGAGTCCCTAACCACTTATTGTGGATATAGATGATTTTACTACTTTTGCTTCTAAGCCTCCTACTGGTTGTGTATGAGGTTGATTACTAACTTTTCTATTTATTTTCCTCTACTGATGAAAATTTTCCTTTTCTAATTTTCATATTTCTAGTTGTGACCTTTTTTCCACTTCTAGGATACACTTTGACCTTTCCTGTAAAGCTGGTTTTGTGGTTATAAACTATTTTAACTCCTGCTTTTCTATTAAACTTTTGATCTCTCCTTCAAATCTGAATAACAGCCTTGCCTGGTAGTGTTCTTGAATGCAGGTTTTTGCCTTCATCACTTTATTTATTTATTTATTTTTTATTTTACTTTACAATTCTGTATTGGTTTTGCCATACATCGACAAACATGTACACCTTCATCACTTTAAATATATTATGTGATTCCCTTTTGGCCCACAGACTTTCTGCTTAAAAGTTAGCTGATAGCCTTGTGGAAGTGCATTTGTATGTAACTTGCTGTTTTTCCCCTTGCTTCTTTTAATATTCCCTCTTTATTTTCAATTTTTTCAGTTTAGTTGCAATGTGTCTTGATAGGTCCTCTTCAGGTTGATCTTTCAACCTGTCTTTCTCTCTTCTATATCTGCCATTCTTATAATGTGAACTTTAGTACACTTGATGTTGTCCCAGAGGTCTGTTAAACTGTCATAATTTGTATTTATTGTTTTGTCTTTTATCTGTTCAGCTTCAGTGATTTTTTTCACTACTTTTCCAGCTCAATGATACATACACTTCCCTGGTATTACATAATCTATTGCTGATTCCTTGTAGTATGATTTTTATTTCAGCTATATTCTTCACCTCTGTTTGGTTGTTTTTTTTACATTTTTTTTTTACATATTATATATATGTGTGTGTGTGTATATATATATATATATATGTTAAAATCTTCTAATTTTTCACTCTGTTCCACTAATTTTCTCCCAATTTCTTTGAGCATTTTTATGATTATTTCCTTGAACTCTTTATCTGGTAGGTTGCTTATCTTCAGTTCAATTACTTCTGGGGTTTTATTGTGTTCCTTTCTTTTTGGAACATATTCCTCTATCACTGCATTTTTCCTATTTCAATTTTTCTTTGTATATATCTGGGAGATTTTTTACTTTTCTAAGCTTTGGAAAAGTGGATTTTCTTTTTTTTCTTCCAGCTTGATTGAGGTATAATTGATATAGAGCACTATGTAAGTTTCAGGTGTACAGTGTAATGACTTGGCTTACACACATCATTCAATAATTATCATTATAAATTTAGTGAATGTTCATCTCATATAGATACAGAGTTAAAGAAGGAGAAAACAATATTTTCCTTGTAATAAGAACTCTTAGGATTTCCTCTTTTAGCAACTTTCATGTATAACATATAGTAGTGTTAATTATTTTTAGCATGTTATACATTACATCCATATTACCTATTTATCTTATAAATGGAAGTTTATACCTTTTTGGCTGACTTTATCCAACTCCCCCTCTCCCCAGCCCCAACCTCTGGTAACCACAAATATGATATCTTTTTCTATGAGTTTGTTTTTATTTGTTTTTGGAATATGTTTGGTGTACAACACTAGGTTAGTTCCTGTAACACAATGAAGTGTCCAATATTTCTATGCATTTAAAAATCACTTCAAGAAGTCTAGTTACAATATCTCATCTTACAGATATAGTACATAATTATTGCTATGTTTTCCTCATTTTACATTTCATACTGGCACTTCTTTTATTCTGCAACTGGCAGTTTGTATTTCTTTTTCTTAATTTAAATTTATTTATTTTAATTGGAGGCTAATACTTTACAATATTGCATTGGTTTTGCCATACATCAACATGAATCTGCCATGAGTGTACATGTGTTCCACATCCTGAACCCCCCTCTCACCTCCCTCCCCGTACCATCCCTCTGGGTCATCCCAATGCACCAGTCCCAAGCATCCTGTATCCTGCATCGAACTTGGACTGGTGATTTGTTCCTTATATGATATTATACATGTTTCAATGCCATTCTCCCAAATCATCCCACCCTCTCCCTCTCCCACAGAGTCCAAAAAGAAAAGTGGATTTTCTAAGAAACATCTTATGTCACCACTACTGGGACTGGGTTAGGCTGAGGAGATAGACAAAAGCAACTAACAGCCTGAGAAGGTACTGCTGAGGAAGTAACATTTGAACTGAGATCTAAAACAAGAGCAGATGAGGGAAGAGTCGTCTAGATGAAAGAGAAATGCAATTGTGGAGACCCTGAGATAGGGTTAGAAGACAAGTGTGGTTTGAGTACAGTTAATTTGAGGGAGCAAAGCAAGATATGAGCTCCAAAAGAGAATCAGTTATGTAGGACTTCTGGGCCAGGAGAAGGATTTGAATTTTAGTTTATGTGTGGTTGGTAATCATTAGGCAACTTTATTCAAAAGAGTAATATTACTTTATTTATAGCTTTAAAAGATCACCTTGATTCCTGTGCAGAAAATAGACAGAAGGTGGGTTAAGAAAAGAGACAGGGAGACATTAGGTTAGTGCAGCAATCAAGGTAGAAGATACCTGTGACTTAGACTTGGGTTTAGCAGTGAAGATGGGGCACAATGGGGAGGTTTATATTACATTTTGGCAATGGATTCAAAGGAACATCCTGACAGTGTGGCTCTGAAGTGTGATGGTTTTGATCTTTCAAACAACAAACAAGAATTCCAGGATAGATTAGAATTTTGGCATTTTACTAGTTTAGGAAGACTCATAGAGAAGCTAGTTGGAGTGGTCAGTGATGAAAAGATGTGTTTTAGATACCATTCTGTATGAATATTAGACATTCAAGTGGACATATTTAGTGAGCAGCTAAATATCTAAGTTTGGAGATCAGAGGAAAGATCTAGGTTAAGGATACAGGTAAAAGATTAATCAGTTTGTATATAAAATTTAAATCCTCAAATTTGATGAGTGTGTAGGTAAAGAAAGAACACCAAGGGAAACACTTGGAACAATGTAATACTTAGAGTCAGATACTTCCTGCTATTCCCACAGAAATAGCATATTAACTATGCAATAAATATTTGGTAAGTGAATAAATTTGTTGCCATATGGATTGCCTAGTATGTTTGTAAAAATATATGCCATGGCCTGGGCCAATGCACTTAATTTATCTAATAAAATGTGCTAAACCTATTATTTTCATTTTGTGCTAACAAATATTGGCAATCCATATACTTTAATTCTATACAATATTATGTTTATGCCAATATATTTTAGCCACTGCCAGACAACCTCTGTATAATACTAATGGGTTTCACCATTCACTTGGCCTGCAGAGATAAAGCTTGAGGTGACTCAGTTTATTCCCCATTTAAGCAAAGATATGAAGTGGAGGCATCCCTTTATTGTTCCCATCTGTTTTTCACATCCAGGTTATCAAACTATTGTTCTGGAGAATTTCTCAGTGTTCTGAGTGACTATAATTAGGAAAGAGCTGAACACAGACAAATAACATTCCTACTCAGTTCATCATCAGTGTGTCACTAGGAATCAGATATTGAGGGAGGCCCTCATAGGATGGTTAAAGTAAGGTTTATAGGACTCTACCCTGCAGGAAACTCACATTGCTCATTTGAATGGCAAAATAAGTCCTGTTGTACATTGACTTAGCTTCACATTTGTTAATTATACCCATGCAGGCAGATTTCAGGTTCTCTATCCATTGATTCCTCTCTGCTGCTTATACCATGGTTATTTCACGTTGGAGATTGGTTCCACGAAACTCTGTGGATACCAAAATTTGTGGATTCTCAAGTCCCTTATATAAAATAGATTGTTGTTGTTCAATCACTAAGTTGTGCCCAGCTCTTTGCAACCCCCATATATTGCAGCACACTAGGCTACCCTGTCTTCCACCATCTCCCAGAGTTTGCTCAAATTCATATCCATTGATGCTATCTAACCATCTCATCCTCTGCCACCCACTTCTCCTTTTGCCTTCAATCCTTCCAAACATCAGGGTCTTTTCCAGTGAGTCAGCTCTTCACATCAGGTGGCCAAAATATTGTAGCTTCAGCAACACTCCTTCCAATGAATATTCAGGATTGATTTCCTTTAGGATTGACTGGTTTGATCTCCTTGCTGTCCAAGGGACTCTCAAGAGTCTTCTCCAGCACCACAGTTTGAAAGCATCAATCCTTTGGCACTCAGCCTTCGTTATGGTCCAACTCTCACAGCTGTACATTACTGCTACCATAGCTTTGACTATATGGACCTTTGTCAGCAAAGTGATGTCTCTGCTTTTTAATATGTAGTCCAGATTTGTCATAGTTTTCCTTCCACAGAGCAAGCATCTTTGAATTTTGTGGCTGCAGTTACTGTCCACAGTGATTTTGGAACCCCAAAAATAAAATTTGTCACTACTTCCACTTTTTCCTCTTTTATTTGAAATGAAGTGATGGGGTCAGGTGCCATGGTGTTAGATTTTTTTTTAATGTTGAGTTTCAGGTCAGCTTTTTCATTCTCCTCATTCACCCTTATCAAGAGGCTCTTCATTTCCTCTTCACTTCTGCTATTAGAGCGCTATCATCTGGCATAATATTTTCCTATAACTACCTTTAATCATCTCTAGATTGCTTATAATACCTAATGCGATGTAAAGAAAGTGAAAATGAAGTCACTCAGTCGTGTCTGACTTTTTGCGACCCCGTGAACTATACCCTACCATGCTCCTCCATCCATGGGAGTTTCCAGGCAAGAGACCTGGAGGGGGTTGCCATTTCCTTCTCCAGAGGATCTTCCTGATCCAGGGATCAAACCCGGGTCTCCCGCATTGTAGGCAGATGCTTTACCGTCTGAGCCACCAGGGAACTCCTAATACAATGTAAGTGCTCTGTATATAGTTGCAAATAAAATATAAATACAATGTCTATAGTTGCAGGTATCAAGTAAATTCAAATCTGACATTTTTGAATTTTTTTTTTCAAAAAAATTTTGATTAGTGGTGATTGAATGCACAGAAGCAGAACCTGGGGATACTGAGGGATGACTGACTATACATCCTAGACTAGCACATTTCTTCACGTTTATGACCCCTTCAACTTTCCTTCCCACCACCAGCTATGTCAATTTTCAACTATGCTCATATTTGAAGTTGTATGGCTCTTTAACCGTTCTTTCTAACATGCTATTTATGCATAAATATTGTGTTTTCCTGGAGAAGGAAATGGAAGCCCACTCCAGTATTCTTGCCTGGAAAATTCCATGGACAAAAAAGCCTGGCAGGTTATAGTACATGGGGTCACAAAAGTCAAACACAACTTAGCAAATAACCACCAATATGATTGTGTTCTCCTGGGCTTCCCTGGTAGCTCAGCTGGTAAAGAATCTGCCCGAAATGCAGGAGATTCTGTTTTGACTCCTGGGTCAGGAAGATTCCCTGGAGAAGGGATAGGCTATGCACGCCAGTATTCTCAGGCTTCCCTGGTGGCTCAGATGGTAAAGAATCCTCCTGCAATGGTGGGGGACATGGGTTTGATCCCTTGATAGGGAAGATCTCCTGGAGGAGGGCAGGGCAACCCACTTCAATGTTCTTGCCTGGAGAATCTCCATGGACAGAGGAGCCTGGTGTGCTACAGTCCATGGGGTCACAAAGAATCTGACATGACTGAGCAACTAAGCACAGCACAGCACTGGGTTCTCCTACTTTAGGACTTTTTCTTGTTGCTATTCAAAGTCAAACTCATAGTATTCGATAAAATCACTTATCTTTCAAGAGATGCCTGTCTTTACCATGATTTTATTATTCCATTCCACAGATGGAATTGACATTTCTTTTAGATGGTACCTTCTTTCCTCCTAAGTCATTTAATTAAATCTAATTAATGGTTTGTGGGCTGAGGGGAGCAGGAGAAGAAACAAGGTAATCAAAAAAATGTGCGAATAAAAATCTTAGGTAATCTTTGAGAGAAATGTCATTTAAGTGTCAGGTAGGAAATATTCAACATTATACTGTTATGTCTCTTTACTTCTTTTATGTTTTAAAGGAAGCTTTAGGGCAAATAATATGCTTTCTAACATACAAAGAACAGAAAGGCTTTGCTAATCTTCTCATTCTTTTATCTGTATGTGAAATTACTCTCGGAAGCTAAGACCCTAAATGGCTCTAGTGTATTTTTAGTTTGAGTGTCTTAAGAAGCAGACTCTGAGTTGAGGATTTGAATACAAGCCTTTTATGTATGAAATATGCCAAGAATTAGGAATTGGGAAGCAATACAGGACGCAGAATGAAGACAATCCAATATATTAATGAACCGGTTAACTCGGTGGGCCACTGGGGCTTAAATATTGCTGAAAATTTTGGGAGGTTACATAGAATTCACTTCACAAGAATGTGGGAAGAGAGATGAATTGGATTTTTTTCATTCAAATCTCGTCTTTCAAAGAATAAGTTCTCCTGGGGAATCAACTGACTGATAATCTAGCCTGCTTGTGTAAACCTATCATATCAGAAAAAAAAAACCTTCAGGCAGAAATATATAGGTGCTTCTAGTTGAAAGCTGTCAGTATACTTAAGAAGAGTAATTGCCAAGGCAGTATATGAAGGACACTCAGACAACTTTTAAATCTCAGTGACTTGAAAGCAATGAATCTGTGTTTTACCCACTAATACTGCATGTACATCACAGGATGTCATAATGATCTATTCAGTGACATTCTCACACTAGGAGACCCTCTCACACGAGCAGGCTTTCCCACACAAGCCTGTTTGGAAGCTGATAATCTTTGTGGCAGGAGAAAATGAACACTTACACTTGAAAATGGGAGCATGGGGATTACAAAGCAGATTGTAATCTATGGCAATTCTGATATCATATACAGCAGGTTCTTTAAGGGCCTTTGATAGAGGAGGATTCCTTGGTTAAACTCTAATTCTGCCCCATTGTCTGTTTCCTGCATGAACAATATCTCCACATTTTGGAATATCATTCATTTTCCATTATTCATTTTAGTCAGATTTAAAGTATGAGTTGGGGCTCTACCATTCTTGAAGGCTGAGTAAATTTCTTAGTCTGCTTTTTCCCATAGAGGGTTGAAAGCCCATGGTTTATAGTAGGTCTTGAGCAACCACAGTCTTTTAGTCTAGACCAATATTTCCTTGGCAAAGAAACCCTTTTACAAAAAAGTAAGGTTTCTTATAAATATTTGATTCTACTCTGTTCCATTTGACAATAATCACATTAAAATTTATTTCCAAGAACTATTCTCATGTTTGCTATATTTATTTTCTTGTTTACTGCATGCTTTCTTCTCTCCATTTAATTTTTGGTGTTTTGAGCCTGTGAGGCTTTGGTGAGAAAGCCACACTGTCTTTTTTTTCCCCCTTCTGAGTCATTTTATTCAATTGGAAGTACTTACTGGGGCTAATTTAGTCAATTCAGAGATTTTTAAACAGTCAGCATAATAGTCATATTCTTTTTTTAAATTTAAATTTATTTATTTTGATTGGAGGGTAATTACTTTACAATATTGTATTGGTTCTGCCACACATCAACTTTTGATTTGTTAATAATTTAAATTTTAAACTTTTGGTACTCAAAGCATTTTTCAATTTTATCTTTCACTATTTAAGGTTGAGAGGCAGTTGTCTTTTCTATACTTACAATTTTCTGAAATTGCCAGCTGTCCCTATTTTCTTTCATTCCTTCTTGAAATCTGGTCAATTCCTCTCTCTGCTCTACTCTTTTTTTCACTGATACCTTTCTGAGCACACTACTAATAATGGATAATAATGTACTTGCATAATAATGGATACTAATAACTTTGTTTTTCAACCTCTTGCTTGTTGCTAAAAATTCATTAAGTGGATATTGGCCTTTCAAGTTACTTCAGACACAGTTCCATCAAATGTTTTGCCAGTGTATAAGCTGGGAGGGTTGTTGTAGTTCAGTCACTCAGTCACATCCAACTCTTTGCAACCCCATGGACTGCCACACACCAGGCTTCCCTATCTTTCACCATATACTGGAGTTTGCTCAAACTCATGCCCATTGAGTGATGATGCCATCCAACTATCTCATCCTCTGTTGTCCCTTTCACCTCCTGCCTTCAATTTTTCCCAGCATCAAGGTCTTTTCCGATGAATTAGCTCTTTGCATCAGGTGGACAAAGTTTTGGAGTTTTGGCTTCAACATTAGTCCTTCCAATGAATATTCAGGGTTGATTTCCTTTAGTATTGACTGGTTTGATCTCCTTGCAGTCCAAGAGACACTCAAGAGTCTTCTCCAGCACCACAACTTGAAAGTGTCAATTCTTTGGTGCTAAACCTTCTTTAGGGTGAAGCTCTTACATCCATACATGATTTCTGGAAAAACCATAGCTTTGACTAGATGGACCTTTGCTGGCAAAGTAATGTCTCTGCTTTTTAATATGCAGTAGCTTTGAAATTTTCAGAAGATTAAAATAAAAGTTTTCTTAATCATGTCCAGAGTGTATACATCATGCTTCTACTGGAGATTTTCATTTTCAGCATCTTCTGTTTTAATACAATATTGTCAAAATCCATTTCCCCATTTGATATCAAAAAGAAGTATCTCTGCGTTATGTGATAAGCATAAATAAATACTTCTGTTGAACTGATGCCAGTGAAGACTGATTCCCCAAGTCCCAAGATGTTCAATTATTGTGTCCAGATGCTGAGATGACAAGTTTTATTTACATATCCCTTATTTGTTTCCATGCTTGGTTTGGTTCTCTTTGCTCTGCATCTGTCCTTGGGGGGCATTTTTGCTGAATGGAAGAACAAGATCAATAAACAAGACTATTTTATTAGCCTCAACAAATAGCAGAATAACTGGCCTGATGGTCACATTTTTGTAGATCTCTTATCAGGACTTTGGTGTTCTGCATTTTATAACAATTATTTCTCAGAGAAAGTAGACTGAGATATAAAAAGAGAATACTAGTGACATATAAACCCCCAGATACGGCCATGCTTGAAATCAAGCGTCACCCCTATTTTCTGGATAAAATCTTTTATTCTCTCTCTCTTCAGGTTGTTCAAATATAGACACGATTACTGTTTTATATTGTTGATTCAATTTGCTGTGAGCAGATTTTTTAGTTAGACTTTTTATTCTTCATGACAAAATAGCTTCTTAAGAAGTATTATAAAGGATAGATTAATTCTCACCTTTAGGCTAAATGCCCTATGTTTGCATTGATTTAGAAGTTTAGAAAGCTGCCTACCCTTCTACAAAGTGATCTTCATTTCAAAATTATTTATACACAATACTGTACTCTGCTGCAATTCATGGGGTCACAAAGAGTCGGACAGGACTGAGCAACTGAACTGAACTGAACTGATAGGTAATTATAATAAAGAGCCTGTGTTAGTTTCCTATGACTGATATAACAAATCACCACAAATTTACTGACTTAAAACCACATGAATTTATTCCCTCATGGGTCTTGAGGTCAGACTTCAGAAATTATATCACTGGGCTGAAGTCAAGGTGTTGGCAGGGAAGGGTGTCTCCAGTAGAGATTCCTTTTCCAGCTTCTAGAGGCATATTCCTTGTTTTCCTTAGTTTATGGCAACTTCCTTCATCTTAAAAGTCAGCAGCATCCTCTCTTCAAATCTCTCTCCTTGCTTGTATCAAATCATCTTCTCCAGAAGCAGTATCTCCCTCTGCCTACCTCTTACATAGATACTTGTAACTATATTTATGGCCCACCCAGATAATTCTAGATAATCTCTTCACATCAAGATCTTTAAGTTAACATATTTTGCATATAAGACAATTGTCAATATTTTGTCATACAAGGCACTTATCTCAGGTTTCAGAGATTAGGGAGCAAAATTCTTTGTATGAGTGGATGCTCAGTCATGTCCAACTCTTGTGACTCCAAGGACTGTAGCCCACCAGCCTCCTCTGTCCATGGAATTTTCCAGGCAAGAATATTGGAATGTGTTGCCATTTCATTCTCCAGGGGATCTTTCCAACCCAAGGATTGAATCTGCATCTCTTGTGTTTCTTGCATTGGCAGACAGATTTTTTACCACTGTTCCACCCGAGAAGCCAAAATATTTGCAATACTTGGTAACTTGAGAATGACCCAATAGACTGTTGCCTACCAGGCTCCTCTGTCCATGGAATTCTCCAGGCAAGTGTACTGGACTGGGGAGCCATTTCTTTCTTCAGGGGACCTTCATGACCCAGGGATCAAACCCAGGTTTCCTGCATTGCGAGATGGATTCTTTCCCATCTGGGCCATCAGGGAAGCCCAAAAAAACCCAAAAAGCAAAAACCTTTGGGGCCCATTATTTAGCCAATTACAGTGCCCCATAGAAATTGTTTCTATATTTCTTATAAACCCTAATTTGAGGACATTTCCTCCTGATACATTTTCTATGTATGATGGATGCAATTTTGAATTTCACATTGGAAAAAAAAAGGTATTTCATTTAAATAATAAGCAAACATTTTTATGTAGGTTATACACATTGTTAAGATTCCATTTTTTTTTTTTTGTCCTGAATTCCAAGAAGCTTATAGTCTAATTTGTTGCCTAGTGCAGTAACTTTATGCGTGCATCTTAGCGCATGGTAACTTTATGGGCAATGCATTAACCTCCTCTTCCTCTGTGGTTTTAACTTCTAAATTATAATATTTTGTTAACCATAAATTATGAGTGGTTTATGTATATTTGTGTAATAGTTTAAGGAGTATGAAGAATATGCATGAGATACAAGCTGCTTATAGGCCAGAAAAGAACTTACATTTACAAATGAGGTAAAATAAAATGCATATTGAAAAGCAACATAAACAATATTTTCTTAAGGATTTCTGGGAGAGGTGACAGTTGAGTTTTTAAGGAAAAACATTTCAATAGAAGAGGGAAGGCAAGGATATTCATGAATTCAAGATTGAACTGTGTTCACTCATTACTTTATAAAGACTCTTTGAGGTATTTGTATATGATGTCACCATTCTGCACAACAAGGATATCTAAAAGAACAAGAAAATAAAGTCCTATTCTTAGGGTATCTGTATTCAGAAAAGAGGAAGTAGAAAACAAACTTAAACAAATAAATCTCTAGTCAAGTTAACATGGTAAAAACCACAATGAGGAAAACAGTCACATTCTAGGTGTATAGAGAGGACTTGAGTAGCTACAGTCAGTCAGTTCAGACGCTCAGTAATGTCTGACTCTTTGTGATCACATGGACTGCAGCATGCCAGGCTTTCTTTTCCATCACCAACTCCAGTGTTTGCTCAAATTCATGTCCATCAGGTAGGTGATGCCATCAAACCATCTCATCCTCTGTTATCCCCTTCTCATCCTGCCTTCAATCTTTCCCAGAAACAGGTCTTTTCCAAGGAGTCAGTTCTTCACATCAGGTAGCCAAATTATTGGAGTTTCAGCTTCAGCATTAGTCCCTCCAATGAATTTTCAGGGCTGATTGCCTTAGAATTGACTGGTTGGATCTCCTTTCTGTCCAAGGGACTCTCAAGAGTCTTCTCCAACCCCACAGTTCAAAAACATCAGTTCTTCAGCACTCAGCTTTCTTCACAGTCCAACTCTCACATCCATACATGCTTACTGGAAAAACCATAGCTTTGACTAGACAGACCTTTGCTGCCGAAGTATTGTCTCTGCTTTTTAATATGCTGTCTATGTTGGTCAGCGTTTTTCTTACAAGGAGCAAGTGTCTTTTAATTTCATGGCTACAGTCACCATCTTCAGTGATTTTGGAGCCCCCCAATTTAAAGTCTCTCACTGTTTCCATTGTTTCCCCATATATTTGCCATGAAGTGATGGGACCATATGCCATGATCTTCATTTTTTTGAATATTGAGTTTTGAGCCAGCTTTTTCATTCTCCTCTTTCATTAAGAGGGTGTTTAGTTCTTTGTTGCTTTCTGAATTAAGGGTGATATCATCTGCATATCTCAGGTTATTGATATTTCATCCTGAAATCTATTCCAGCTTGCATTTCATCCAGCCCAGCATTTTGCATGGTGTGCTCTGCATAGAAGGTAAATAAGCAAGGTGACAATATACACCCTTGACATACTCCTTTCCCAATTTGGAACCAGTCTGTTGTTCTATATCTGATTCTAACTGTTGCTTCTTGACCTGCATACAGATTTCTCAGGAGGCGGGTAAGGTGTTCTGGTATTCCCATCCCTTTCTGAATTTTCCAGTTTGTTGTGATACACACAAAGGCTTTGGCATAATCAAAAAAGCAGAAGTAGATGTTTTTCTGGTATTCTCTTGCTTTTCCCATGATCCAGCAGATGTTGGCAATTTGATCTCTGGTTCCACTGCCTTTTCTAAATCCAGCTTGAATATCTGGAAGTTCATGGTTCACATTCTGTGAAGCCTGACTTGGAGAATTTTGAGCATTACTAGCATGTGAGATGAGTGCAATTGTGTGGTAGCTTGAACATTTTTGGAATTGCCTTTCTTTGGGATTGGGATAAAAACTGACATTTTTTCAGTCCTGTGGCCACTGTTGAGTTTTCCAAATTTGCTGGTATATTGAATGTAGCACTTTAACAACATCACCTTTAGCATTTGGAAGAGTTCACCTGGAATTCCATCACCTCCACTAGCTTTGTTCATAGTGATGCATCCTAAGGCCCACTTGACTTCACATTCCAGGATGTCTGGCTCCAGGTTAGTGATCACATCATCATGGTTATCTGGATTATGAAGATCTTGTTTGTGTATTTCTTCTGTGTATTCTTCCCACCTTTTCTAATATCCTCTGCTACTGTTAGGTCCATACCATTTCTGTCATTTTTTTGTGCTCATTTTTGCATGAAATGTCTCTGATTTTCTTGAAGAGATCTTTAGTTTTTCCCATTCTATTGTTTTCCTCTATTTCTTTGCACTGATCACTGAGGAAGGCTTTCTTATCTCTCCTTGCTATTCTTTGGAACTCTGCATTCAAATGGGTATATCTTTTTTTTTCTCCTTTGCCTTTCACTTCTCTTCTTTTCTCAGCTATTTGTAAGTCCTCCTCATATAACCATTTTGCCTTTTTGCATTTCTTTTTCTTGGGGATGGTCTCGATCCCTGTCTCCTGTACAATGTCATGAACCCCTGTCCATAGTTCTTCAGGAAGTCCATCAAATCTAATCCCTTGAATCTATTCATCACTTCCACTGTATAATCATAAGGGATTTAATTTAAGTCATACTTAAATGGGCCAGTGCTTTTCCCTACTTTCTTCAATTTAAGTCTGAATTTGGCAATAAGGAGTTCATGATCTGAACCATAGTCAGTTCCCGGTCTTGTTTTCACTGACTGTATAGAGCTTCTCCATCTTTGGCTGCAAATAATATAATCAATATGATTTCAGTATTGACCATCTACTGATGTTCATGTGTAGAGTCTTCTCTTGTGTTGTTGGAAGACAGCGTTTGCTATGACCAGTATGTTTTCTTGGCAAAATTCTATTATCATTTGCCCTGCTTCATTTTGTACTCTGAGGTCAAGCTTGTTACTTCAGGTATTTCTTGATTTCCTACTTTTGTATTCCAGTCCCCTATAATTAAAAGGACTTTTTTTTGGGGGGGTGGTATTAGCTCTAGAAGGTCTTGTAGGTCTTCACAGAACCATTCAACTTCAGCTTTTTCAGTGTTACTGTTTGGGACATAGACTTGAATAAATGTGATATGGAATGGTTTACCTTGGAAACAGAGATCAATCTGTTGTTTTTGAGATTGTACCCATGTACTGCATTTTGGGCTCTTTTGTTGACTATGAAGGCTACTCCTTTTCTTCTAAGGGATTCTTGCTCACAGTAGTAGATACAATGGTCATCTTAGTTAAAGTCACCCATTCCAGTCCATTTTAGTGAACATCCTCAAATATCTATGTTCACTCTTGTCATCTCTTATGTGACCACTTCCAATTTACCTTGATTCATGGACTTATCATTCCAGGTTCCTATGCAGTATTGTTCTTTACAGCATCAGACTTTACTTCCATCAGCAGTCACATCCACAACAGGGCATTGTTTTTGTTTTGGGTCTGTCTCTTCATTCTTTCTGGAGTTATTTCTCCACTCATCTCCAGTAGCATATGGGCATCTACCTACCTAGGGAGTTCATCTTTCAGTGAAATATCTTTTTGCCTTTTCATACTGTTCATGGTGTTCTCAAGACAAGAATACTGAAGTGGTTTACCATTCCCTTCTCCAGTGGACCATGTTTTGTCAGTAATCCCCACCATGATCTGTCTTGGGTGGTCCTACAAGGCATAGGTCATAGTTTCATTGAGTTAGACAAGGCTGTGGTCCATGTGATCAGTTTGATTAGTTTTCTGTGATTATGATTTTCATTCTGTCCTCCCACTGATAAGGATAAGAGGCTTATGGAAGTTTCCTGCTGGGAGATACTGACTATGGGGGAAACTGGGTCTTGTTTTGATGGGTAGGGTCTTGCTCAGTAAATCTTTAATCCAATTTTTCTTGATGGGCAGGGCTGTATTCCTCCCCTATTGTTTGACCTGAGGCCAAACTGTGGTGGAGGTAATGAAGATATTTGTGACCTCCTTCAAAATGTCCCATGCATGCACCCCTGACCATGAAGCAGGCCACTGCAGACCCACACCTCCACTGGAGACTCCTGGACACTCTCAGGCAAGTCTGGGTCAGTCTCTTATAGGGTCACTGCTCCTTTTTCCTAGGTCCTGGTGTGCACAAGGTTTTGTTTGTGCCTTCCAAGAGTCTGTTTTCCCAATCCTGTGTAAGTTCTATAATCAAATCCCACTGGCCTCCAAAGTAAAATTCCCTGGAGTTTCTCTGCCAGGTCCCCAGGTTTGGAAATCAGTTTTGGGTCTTGGGACTTTCTTAACAGTGTGAAAATTTCTTTGGTATTATTGTTCTGCAGTTTGTGAGTCATTGGCTCGGCAGCTCAAGAATCCAAAGCTGGTGGAGTAGAAGGACATGTGCTTATCTCTTCCTGTGAAAAGTGAAAGTGAAGTCGCTCAGTCGTGTCCGACTCTTTGTGACCCCATGGATTGTAGCCTGCCAGGCTCCTCAGTCCATGGAATTTTCCAGGCAAGAGTACTGGAGTGGGTTGCCATTTCCTTCTCCAAAGAACTCCAAAATTATAACTCGCTGCTGAACAACCATTGACAGGAGAACATTGGATCCCACCAAAAAAAGATATCCCATGTCCAAGGGGAAAAGAGAAGCCCTAACAAGGTGGTGGGAGGGGGGACATTGTGTTTAGAAACAAACCCCTTACCTGCCAGATACTCTCAGAGGGCTCAAACAAAACCTGTGCACACCAGGACCCAGAGACTCCAGAGACTGAGTCAGACCTGTGTTTGAGCATCTCCTGTGGAGGTACGGGTCAGCAGTGGCTGCCACAGGGGCAGGGGCTCTGGGTGCAGCAGAACTGGGTCACACAATGTGTGGCATAAGTCCTCTTGGAAGAGGTCACCATTAACCCCACCAAAGAGCTGCCAAGCAGATGACTCACAAACTCTGTGGCTACAACACCCCACAAATGAATGGAGAAAGTTTTGAATTGCTACAACTGGAGAGGTGCTACTAGACCTCTACATCCTACTATATACAAGACAGACTCCCAGGACAAAGGATTGTCTGGTCAAGTATGTCAGTACTGCTGAGGCTGAGAAACTCTGGGTTAAAGGATGAGAGTGAAATTAGTTGAAATTAAATCACTGAGGTTGGTAGAGGCTGGCTCATAAGAGCCTGTTTGCTTTGGTAATCATTTGATTTCATTCTTTGTTTAATCAGAAGCCACTGGAAAGCTTTGATCAAAGAAGTCAAATTATCTTACTTGCATTTTAAATAACCATATTATATCCTGGGGGAAGGGGGGAGTGTCATTACTTTGCCAACAAAGGTCTGTCTAGTCAAAGCTATGGTTTTTCTAGTAGTCATGTATGGATGTGAGAGTTAGACTATAAAGAAAGCTGAGGACTGATGATTCTTTTGAACTATGGTATTGGATAAGACTTGAGAGTCCCTTGGACTGCAAGGAGATCCAACAATTCCATCTTAAAGGAGATCAGTCCTGAGTGTTCATTGGAAGGACTGATGTTGAAACTGAAACTCCAATACTTTGGCCACCTGATGCAATGAACTGACTCATTTGAAAAGACCCTGATGCTGGAAAGAGGCAAGAGGAGAAGGGGATGACAGAGGATGAGATGGTTGGATGGCCTCACCAACTCAATGGACATGAGTTTGGGTAAACTCTGGGAGTTGGTGATGGACAGGGAGGCCTTGCATGCTGTAGTCCATGGTGTTGCAAAGAGTTGGACATGACTGAGCGACGGGACTGAACTGAACTAAACTGATAGATGAACTGCTGTTCAGTCACTCAGTCTGTCCAACTATTTGTGACCCCATGGGCTGCAGCATGCCAGGCTCCCCTATCTTTCACCATCTCCCAGAGCTTGCTCAAACTCATGTCCATTGAGTTGGTGATGCCATCCAAAAATTTCATCCTCTCTAGTTTCCTTCTCCTCCTGCCTTCAATCTTTCTCAGCATCAGGGTCTTTTCTAATGAGTTGGCCGTTGCAACAGGTGGCCAAAGTATTGGAACTTCAGCTTCAGCATTAGTCCTTCCAATGAATATTCAGGATTGATTTCTTTAGAATTGACTGGTTTTATATCCTTTCTGTCAAAGGAACTTTCAAGTGTCACCTCTAGCACCACAGTTCAAAAGTATCAATTCTTTGGTGCTCAGTCTTCTTTACAGTCTAACTCTCACATCCTTAATGACTACTGGAAAACCCAAAGCTTGACTAGACGGATTTTCGTCAGCAAAGAGATGTCTCTGAATTTTAGTATGCTGACTAGGTTTGTCAGGAGGAGAAAGGGACGACAGAGGATTGGATGGCATCACCGACTCAATGGACATGAATTTGAGCAAACTCTGGGAGATGATAAAAGACAGGGAGCCTGGCATGCTGCAAGCTATGGGGTCGCACAGAGCCAGACAAAACTGAGTGACTGAACAACAAGGTTTGTAATAGCTTTTCTTCAAAGAAGCAAGTGTCTTTTAATTTCATGGTTTCAATCACCATCCTCAGTGCTTTCGGAGATCAAGAAAATGAAGTCTGTCACTGTTTCCAGTTTTTCCCAGTCTGTTTGTCATGAAGTGATGGGACCTGATGCCATGGTCTTTGATTTTTCAATATTGTGTTATAAGCCAACTTTTCACTCTTCTCTCTCACCTATATCAAGAGGCACTTTAGTTCCTTTTAGCTTTCTGCCATTAGAGTGGTGTCATCTCCATGTCTGAGGGTATTGATATTTTTCTTGGCAATTTTGATTCCAGCTTGAGCTTCATCCAGTCTGGCAAGTCACATGATATACTCTGCATAGAAGTTAGATTAGCAGTGACAATTCACAGCTTTGACATACTCCTTTCCCAATTTGGAACTAGTTCATTGTTCCATGCCTCATTCTTGACTTGCATACAGGTTTCTCAGGAGGCAGGTAAAGTCTGGTATTCCATTCTTTTGATGAGTTTTCCACAGTTTGTTGTGATTCACACAAAGGCTTTAGCATACTCAATGAAGCAGAAGGAGATATTTTTTCTGGAATTCCCTTGTTTTTCTATGATCCAGCAGATGTTGGCAATCTGGTCTCTGGTTCCTCCGTCTTTTCTAAGTCAAACTTGTACATCTGGAAGTTTTCATTTCACATACTGTTGAAGCCTATGTTGAAGGATTTTGAGCGTTACTTTGCTAGCATGTGAGGTGGGTGTGATTGTGATGTAGTATGGACATTGTTTGGCATTGTCCCTCTTTGGGATTGAAATGAAAATTGACCTTTACCAGCCCTGTTGCCACTGCCGAGTTTTCCAAATTTGCTGGATATTGAGTGCAGCACTTTAACAACATCATCTTTTAGGATTTCCTTCTCCACACACACACTTCTATGATTTGGAATAGTTCAGCTGGAATTCCATCACCTCCATTATCTTCATTCCTAGTAATGATTCCTAAGGACCACTTGACTTCACATTCCAGGATGTCTGGCTCTAAGTGAATGACCAAACCATTATAGTTATCCAGATCATTAAGACCTTTTTTGTATAGTTTTTCTGTGTATTCTTCGGACTGCTCCTAAATATCTTCTGCTTCTATTAGGTCCATACCGTTTGTGTTCTTTATAGTTCTCATCTTTGCATGAAATGTTCCCTTAGTATCTAATTTTCTTGAAAACATCTCTAGTCTTTTCCATTGTATTGTTTCCCTCTATTTCCTTACATTGTTCACTTAAGAAAGCTTTCTTATCTCTCCTTGCTATTCCCTGGAACTCTGCATTCAAATGGGTATATCTTTCTTTTTCTCCTTTGCCTTTAGCTTCTCTTGTATTCTCAGCAATTTGTAAGTTCTCCTCAGGCAACCATTTTGCGTTCTTGCATTTCTTTTTCTTAGGGATGGTTTTGGTCATTGCTTGTACAATGTTATAAACTTCTGTCCATAGTTCTTCAGGCATTCTGTCTATGAGATCTAATCCCTTGAGTCAATGTGTCGCTTCTCATGTATAATCATAACGAATTTGATTTAGGCCATACCTGAATGGCCTAGTGGTTTTCCGTACTTTGTTCATTCAAGTCTGATTTTTGCTAGAGGCCGTTCATGATCTGAGCCACAATCAGCTCCTGGTGTTGTTTTGGCTGACTGTATAGAATTTCTCCATCTTTGGCTGCAAAGAATATAGTCAATCTGATTTCAGTATTGACCGTCTGGTGATGTCTATATGTAGTGTTATCTCTTGTGTTGTTGGAAGAGGGTGTTTGCTATGACCAATGTGTTCTCTTGGCAAAACTCTATTACCCTTTTCCCCGCTTCATTTTGTACTCCAGTGCCAAACTTGCCTGTTACTCCATGTATCTCTTGACTTCCTACTTTTGCATTCCAGTCCCCTGATGAAAAGGACATCTTTTTTAGGTGTTAGTTCTAAGTCTTGTAGGTTATAGAATAATTTACCTTTGGCTTCTTCAGCATTTCAGCATTAGTAGTTGGGGCATAGACTTGGGATACTGTAATATTGAAAGGTTTGCCCTAGAAATGAACAGAGATCATTCTGTCATTTTTGAGTTTGACCCAAGTACTGCATTTCAGACTCTTGTTGACTATGAGGGCTATTCCATTTCTTCTAAGGGATTATTGCCCACTGTAGTAGATATAATGGTATCTGAATTAAATTAGCCCTTTCCTGTCCATTTTATTCCATTGATTCTTACAATGTTGATGTTCACTCTTGCCATCTTCTATTTGACCACTTCCAGTTTATCTTGATTCATGGACCTAACATTCGAGGTTCCTATTGGACATGACTGAGTGACTGAACTGAACTGAATTGATGCAATATTGTTTTTTACAGCATTGGGCTTTACTTTCACCCCCAGACACATCCACAACTGGGCGTCATTTCCTCTTCGACTCAGCATCTTCATTCCTTCTGGAGCTACTTCTCTGCTCTTCTCCAGGGGCATATTGGACACCTACCAACCTGGAGGATTCATCTTTCAGTGTCATGTCTTTTTGCTTTTTCATGCTGTTCATGGAGTTCTCAAGGCAAGAACACTGGAGTGGTTTGCCATTCCCTTCTCCAGTGGACCACACTTTGTCAGAACTCTCCACCATGACCCATCCATCTTGGATGGCCCTACACAACATGGTTCATAGTTTCATTAAGTTACACAAACCTCTGATCCATGTGATCATTTTAGTCTTTCTGTGATTGTGGTTTTCATTCTGTCTGCCCTCTGATGGATGAGGATAAGAGGCTTGTGCAAGCTGCCTGATAGGAGGGACTGGCTGTAGGAAAACTGAGTGCTTGCTTTGGTGGGAAGGACCATGCTCAGTAAATCTTTAATCCAATTTTCTGTTGATGGATGGGGCTGTGTTCACTCCTTGTCATTTGGCTTGAGGCCAGACTATGGTAGGAGTGATGGTAACTTCCTTCAAAAAGACTTATGTCAGCATGCCACACCTCCCAAGACTGCTGCTGTCAGTACCCCTGATCCAGTGGCAGGCCACTATCAACCCACACATCTGCCAGAGACTCTCACTCACAGGCAAGTCTGGCTCAGTCTCTGGTGTGGTCATTGCTACTTTCTCCTGGGTCCTTATGCACACAAGGTTTCCCCCCCCCCAAGAGTCTCTCTTTCCCCAGTCGTGTGGAAGCTGTGTAATCAAATCCCACTGATCTTCAAAGTCAGATTCCCTGAGGATTCTCAGTCCTTTTGTTGGATTCTCAGGTTGGAAAGTCTATTGTGGGGCCTAGAACTTTTGCAACAGTGAGAGAACTCATTTGGTATAATTGTTCTTCAGTTTGTGGCTTACCCTCCCAGTGGCCCTATAGTGTGGTTAATGGTGACCTCCTCCAAGAGGACTTGTGCTAAAAGCTATGCACCCCAGGACTGCTGTTCCAAAAGCCCCTGTCCCCATGCCTTGCAGGAGACCTTCAAACACTTAGAGGCAGGTCTGACTCAATCTGTTGTAGGGGGTCACTGTTCCTTTCCCGGGGTCCTGGTGCATGCAAAGTTTTATTTGTGCCCTCTGAGCATCACTGACAGGTATGAGGATTGATTTCCAATGGGATTGAACCCCTCCTATTGCCTTAATGCTGTATCTCCTTTCCCTTGGAAGTGGGGAGTTGTGTCTTTTTTTGGTGGATTCCAACAGAATGTGGTCCACTGGAGAAGGAAATGGCAAACCATTTCAGTATTCTTGCCTTGAGAACCCCATGAACAGTATGAAAAGGCAAAATGATAGGATACCAAAAGAGGAACTCCCCAGGTCAGTAGGTGCCCAATATGCTACTGGAGATCCGTGGAGAAATAACTCCAGAAAGAATGAAGGGATGGAGCCAAAGCAAAAGCAATACCCAGCTGTGGATGTGACTGGTGATAGAAGCAAGGTCTGATGCTGTAAAGAACAATATTGCATAGGAACCTGGAATGTCAGGTCCATGAATCCAGGCAAATTGGAAGTGGTCAAACAGGAGATGGCAAGAGTGAACATCAATATTCTAGGAATCAGCGAACTAAAATGGACTAGAATGGGTTAATTTAACTCAGATGACCATTATATCTACTACTGTGGGCAGGAATCCCTTAGAAGAAATGGAGAAGCCATCATGGTCAACAAAAGTCTGAAATGCAGTACTTGGATGCAATCTCAAAAACGACAGAATGATCACTGTTCGTTTCCAAGGCAAACCATTCAATATCACAGTAATCCAAGTCTATGTCCCAACCGGTAACACTGAAGAAGCTGAAGCTGAACAGTTCTATGAAGACCTACAAGACCTTTTAGAACAACACCTAAAAAAGATATCCTTTTCACTATAGGGGACTGGAATGAAAAGTAGGAAGTCAAGAAACACATGGAGTAACAAGAAAATTTGGCCTTGGAATACAGAATGAAGCAGGGCAAAGACTAATAGAGTTTTGCCAAGAAAATGCACTGGTCATAGCAAATACCCTCTTCCAACAACATAAGAGAAGACTCTGCACATGGACATCACCAGAAGGTCAACACTGAAATCAGATTGATTATATTTGTTGCAGCCAAAGATGGAGAAGCTCTATACAGTCAACAAAAACAAGACCAGGAGCTGACTGTGGCTCAGATCATGAACTCCTTATTACGAAATTCAGACTGAAATTGAAGAAAGTAGGGAAAACCGCTAGACCATTCAGGTATGACCTCAATCAAATCCCTTATGATTATACAGTGGAAGTGAGAAATAGATTTAAGGGACTAGATCTGATAGATAGAGTGCCTAATGAACTATGGACTGTGGTTTGTGACATTGTACAGGAGACAGGGATCAAGACCATCCCCATGGAAAAGAAATGCAAAAAAGCAAAATGGCTGTCTGGGGAGGCCTTACAAATAGCTGTGAAAAGAAGAGAAGTGAAAAGCAAAGGAGAAAAGGAAATATATAAGCATCGAATGCAGAGTTCCAAAGAATAACAAGGAGAGATAAGAAAGCATTCTTCAGCTATCAATGCAAAGAAATAGAGGAAAAGAACAGAATGGGAAAGACTAGAGATCTCTTCAAGAAAATTAGAGAGACCAAGGGAATATTCCATGCAAAGATGGGCTCAATAAAGGACAGAAATGGTATGGACCTAACAGAAGCAGAAGATATTAAGAAGAGGTGGCAACAATACACAGAAGAACAGTACAAAAAAGATCTTCATGACCCAGATAATCACGATGGTGTGATCACTCACCTAGAGCCAGACATCCTGGAATGTGAAGTCAAGTGGGCCTTAGAAAGCATCACTATGAACAAAGCTAGTGGAGGTGATCAAATTCCAGTTGAGCTATTTCAAATCCTGAAAGACGATGCTGTGAAAGTGCTGCCCTCAATATGCCAGCAAATTTGGAAAACTCAGCAGTGGCCACAGGACTGGAAAGGTCACTTTTCATTTCAATCCCAAAGAAAGGCAATGCCAAAGAATGCTCAAACTACCACACAATTGCACTCATCTCACATGCTAGTAAAGGAATGCTCAAAATTCTCCAAGCCAGGCTTCAGCAATATGTGAACTGTGAACTTCCTGATGTTCAAGCTGGTTTTAGAAAAAGCAGAGGAACCAGAGATCAAATTGCCAACATCCGCTGGATCATTGAAAGAGTAAGAGAGTTAAAAAAAAAAAAGACACATCTATTTCTGCTTTATTGACTATGCCAAAGCCTTTGACTGTGTGGATCACAATAAACTGTCGAAAATTCTTCAAGTGATGGGATACCAGACCACCTGACCTGTCTCTTGAGAAACCTATATGCAGGACAGGAAGCAACAGTTAGAACTGGACATGGAACAACAGACTGGTTCCAAATAGGAAAAGGAGTACGTCAAGGCTCTAAATTGTCACCCTGCTCATTTAACTTATATGCAGAGTACATCATGATAAACACTGGGCTGAAAGAAGCACAAGCTGGAATCAAGATTGCCGGGAGAAATATCAATAACCTCAGATATGCAGATGACACCACTCTTATGGCAGAAACTGAAGACGAACTAAAAAGCCTCTTGATGAAATTGAAAGTGGAGAGTGAAAATAGTGGCTTAAAGCTCATCATTCAGAAAACGAAGATTATGGCATCTGGTCCCATCACTTCATGGGAAATAGATGGGAAAACAGTGGAAACAGTGTCAGACTTTATTTTTGGGGCTCCAAAATCACTGCAGATGGTGACTGCAGCCATGAAATTTAGACGCTTACTCCTTGGAAGAAAAGTTATGACCAACCTAGATAGCATATTGAAAAACAAAGACACTACTTTGCCAACAAAGGTCCGTCTATTCAAGGCCATGGTTTTTCCAGTGGTCATGTATGGATGTGAGAGTTGGACTGTGAAGAAAACTGAGTGCCGAAGAATTGATGTTTTTGAACTGTGGTGTTCAAAAGACCCTTGAGAGTCCCTTGGACTGCAAGGAGATCCAATCAGTCCATTCTGAAGGAGATCTGCCCTAGGATTTTTTGGAAGGAATGATGCTAAAGCTGAAACTCCAGTACTTTGTCCACCTCAAGCAAAGAGTTGACTCATTGGAAAAGACTCTGATGCTGGGAGGGGTTGGAGGCAAGAGGAGAATGGGTCGACTGCCAAGAGCCAGCACGGGAGATCCCACCCATGACAAGGTCATGCGGAGAGATCTGGCGGGCAAGGCGAGTCAAGTCTTGAGGGAATACCCCCAAACCAGAATCTGCCTGTTTTATTATTCCATTTCTTTCACCAACTCTTCTGACATTAACAGGGGGCTATCCCCGACCACCTTTCTCTGGAAAAAGTTAACTTAGAGCTCCAGTTAGTCTCTTGCATATAAAAGGAGTGTCTCAGGTCAAACCCCTCTGATGGCTCTCCAACTTGCCTGACAGGTTTCCCTTGACTTTTACAACTACGCATGTGATTGTTTACAGCCTCCCAACCAGGAGAGCCACAGGAAGCTTAAAACATCTTAAAGGTATAGAGCCTTTAAAAGAGCTAAGAATTATATTGGTGAAGGGTTTCATTGTTGCGTTAATGATTGCTGCCTCGCCTCGCCTCCATATCCTTTATCTTTTAGGCACCTGGGAGGATATTAATCAATGTAATTGGGATGCAGAAATAAGAATATAGTAGTTTTGATGTTAGCAATACTAGACTTTTGAGTTAATGATTTTTCTCTTTGTTATAAATCACTGTACTCCTCTTTCTTTGTTATAAATCATTGTATCCTTGCTATGTAAGAATGTAACTTTATTTAGTGCTTTCTGAGAGTGGCACCAGACTTTGGAAAATACACTTTTAGGGCAAATAAGTTTTCTGTTTGACGGACCTTTATCAGAAAAGGGCCATAAAATGCTAATAGGCCTTCTGGCCAGAAGGTGATGTAAATCATCTAAGACCTGTGTATACAGATAGGTATGCAGAGAGAAAGCCTGGTCTCGATAAAGGTTAGGGCTGCTGACCCTGCATGACTTTGTATTTTCCATTATTCTCTATGAACAGCTTAAGGTATATAAGGTGAAGGTGAAGTCGCTCAGTCGTGTCCGACTCTTTGCGACCCCGTGGACTGTAATCAATTAGGCTTCTCCATCCATGGGATTCTCCAGGCAAGAATACTGGAGTGGATTGCCATTTCCTTCTCCAGGGGATCTTCCCGATCCAGGGATCGAACCCGGGTCTCCCACATTGGAGGCAGACGCTTTAACCTCTGAGCCACCAGGGAAGCCCCTGTGATATATATAAGCCCCCTGGAAAAATAAAATTTGGGGCCTCACCTCATCATTGCTTGGCTCCCCTGTGTCAATTCTCTCTTTCTTTCTTTCTCTCTCTCTCTTACTCTCTTTTTCAGGCTGATCCCTTGGAGCACAGGGGCTTGCTGTGTTCACTTTTCTGCCCGGGCTTCTAAGACCCACGCGAGAGGGAGCCCAAGGCAGGGCACCCTCTGCTATTCAAGCGGGCGCCTGTGGCCTATGTGAACAGTGTAAGTCCTTTGTCTTGGGACTTTATTGGCTTTCTGCTTAAACCAGGGAATATCGGCCTCTTTCTCTCCTCTATTTTCTAAACTGCAACATTCTTTATCTCTCTATATATGTCTAAATAAATCTTTATCTCCTTCTATATCTCTAAATAAATAAATCTCTCATCGCCTATGCCATCCACACTTCAGATACCCTGGATCCAACCGGGGCTGGTCCCCGGCAGACAGAGGATGAGATGGCTGGATGGCATCACTGACTCAATTGGACATGAGTCTGAGTGAACTCTGGGATTTGATGATGGACAGGGAGGCCTGGCATGCTGCTATTCATGGGGTCACAAAGAATCGGACACGACTGAGCGACTGAACTGAACTGAACATCCTTTGGATAATAGTTCAGCACTAGTTGTGATTTTGGTGTTATCACAGGAGAAGATGAGTGCATGTCCTTCTATTCCATCTTGCTGTTAAAAGATACTCTCAAGTACAGCGGCATGCTTAAAAGATGGACTAATGTGCATCTTGCCCTGATGCTTGGGTGGGAGGGAAGTACCAAGGAGGGATGAAGACCAGAATGTGGGCTCTGGAAATGGGGACATTCATCTGGCCCTAACATCGACCTAGTATCCAGGTTTCCCCTTGTGCAACAGCAGTTTCCTGGCATTCAACTGTGTAGGAACTGTAGTTAATGTTGTAGGGATCAGAAAGAAAAATAAGAAGGTTACTAAAATGATCCATGTGAGCTAATCATGATGACCACAGTGCTTTTAAAGTATTCAAATTCTTTGGTACTCTTCCCTTCAGGAGGTGAAGCTTAGTTCCCCTTCCCAAGTGTGGGACAGATTTAGTGTCTTATGTTTAATAAGTAACATGGTGGAAGTGACAGTTTGATTTCTGAGATTAGGTTTCAAAAGAAATTGTGCCTTCCAGTCTCTGGATGAGTGCCAGGTAAGATGTGAAAAGGACATAGAAGCTCTGCAGTGAGAAACTGTGGCTTCTCCTAAAATTCATGTAAATAAACAATTTTGAAAGTAAGTTCTCCAGCCCCAGTCAAACCTTCAGATTACTGCAATCCTGGCTGACATCTTGACAGCAACCACATGAGACCCAGAGCCAGAATCATGAAACTAGGTCACTCCTAGGTTTCTGACCCACCAAAAATGTGAGGTAATAAATGTTTATTGGATCTTGAGGGTAAATTGTTATGTTATAATAGATAACCAATATGGATAGAAATCTGGGACCAGCTCAGGTACTTGTTGAGGGCAAAAGGAATATGGCATGAGTAGAGGGAGAATGCAGTCATAAATAGCAGTTACAATAATTTGAACAAATATAGAAAAGAAGAATGTTATAGTTATGAGCATTTTCTTCCGTATTTGATATACTTATATATATATTAACCAAATATTCTTGTTTTCTTCTTCTCTCCCATTTCAGTACCATCTGAAATGTAATGTTTAATAATATTTAAATTTATAGTCAAGATTTAAGTAACAGGAATTTAAATAGTTAAAGAATAAACAGTATCCAAACCCTAAAAGTGATCTTTGCCATCTTTTGGGGGCAAAGAGTTAGAATGTTTCCATTTGTATGTGGAATAACTGCCTCATGTTAGGTGGGAGCATGCTTTTGCTATTGTCTTTATTTCACAATTAGTATAGTTATGTTTTGAAGAGGTGTGTATGGGTATCGAGCTGTCAAGGTGTGTACTGTGGTGGCTTTGTAATATACAGTAACCAGCCTACAAATACTCAACCTTCCTCTGGAATTTCCTTCGACTTTTCTGATGGTGGGCTGGGCATATACTTTACTCTGTCATAAAGGACACCAGCTTTTCCTGCAAGATACTTACATTATCAAGGTTGAAGGCATCAGGAGCAGACCTGAATACACTTTCATCCTTGTGAAGTCTTTCAGGCTTACTAACTTCATATATCTGTTGCCTTCCTGTCTACTGACAAAAGACTTCGTTATATGTAAGATGCAAAGACAACAGCTTTAGAGAGACTGTTTAACCAGTTATCTCAACTGAGTAAGATCTAATTCCAGAAATAGATCTCTGTCTTTCACACACACACACACATACACACACATACACACACACACACATACTTCCTGACCTTCACATTCACACTCCCCTAGTGTATTGTCTCTGATTGAATTCTGACAGTGGTGTTAAATAGAGAAGTGGTGAGAATTGGTTGGGTTTATAATATAGTTTGAAAGTAGAACCAATGGTCTTTACCAGGGATTTTGATCTGGGGATTGAAAGAACATGGTAAATCAAGGATTACCCTTATGTTCTTGATCTAAGCTACTAGGTGAAATTGGAAAGACTGGGGATAAGGGGAGGAGAGACTATGTCAGAAGTCCTACTTTAAAAACTTTAAGTTTGAGATTAGAAATTCAAGTGAGAAAGTGTTAAGCAAGTAAATGGATAAGTGAAAGTGAAGTCACCCCGTCATGTCCGACTCTTTGCGACCCCATAGACGGCAGCCCATCAGGCTCCTCCATCCATGGGATTCTCCAGGCAAGAGTACTGGAGTGGGTTGCCATTTCCTTCTCCAGGGGATCTTCCCAACCCAGGGATCAAACCCGTGTCTCCAGCATTCCAGGCAGACGCTTTAACCTCTGAGCCACCGGGGAAGCTAAATAAGTGTATCTCAGGAAAGCAGTCCAAATTGGAGACAAAGACTTAGGAGTCATAATTATGTACATGATATTTAAAACAATGGAGGTAGATTCATTTTCTTAGGGAGATAGTGGAAATCAAGAATAGAAGAGAGATAAGAAAAGAGGTCTCCAATATTTAGAGGTAAATCAGAACTGGTTACAATAAGGGAGATTGAAAAAGAGCCATCAGTAAGTAGAAGGAAATGTGAGTGTGACATAACAACCAACACCAAAAAGTGCTTCAAAAAAGAGTTAAAAATGCACCTTAGAGTTGCTGGTGTCTTTAGAATCTTGGGAGGCATTCTGGAAAAGCCCACAGCTTCTTTACTTCTGTATTTCAATTATCTGGAATCAGGAGTGGATCCAGAACTTGCATATTCCTCAATTTCCTTTCCTTCTAATAACAATCATGACTACCACTGTAATCTCATTATGTTGTTTATCTCTGTTTTCTAGAAGCCCAGAATTCCCAGATCATTCTCCTCTCATCCCTGAAATCTCATCTAAGACTTAAGACCTCCCTGCTATTCTCATCAAACTTGAACATCAACTCTTTTTACTCAACAACTCCTGAAACATTCCTACCATGCCCTCCAGAATTCAGTGACTCACCAGCAAATTTCCCATTTATTCAACATCATCTCTAAATATGCTCTCCTTGCTCAACTGAAACTTGGCTGAATTTCTCCTGAGGTTTCTGCTTCCCCTTCAGTGGTAGCATTTTCTCTCTCACATTCCACATACCATAGGGTATAAATATGTGTTACTTTGTCACTTCCAAAGTGAAATTGTCACTGTGAATGGCATATTAGACTATGCGACTTGCAGTCATTTATTAACATTTCATCTCACTGATTTACTTTTTAAAAAAATAAATTTATTTATTTTAATTGGAGGTTAATTACTTTACAATATTGTGTTGGTTTTGCCATACATCAACATGAATCCGCCACAGGTATACACATGTTCCCCATCCTGAACCCCCGTCTCTCCTCCCTCCTTGTACCATCCCTCTGGGTCGTCCCAGTGCACCAGCCCGAAGCATCCAGTATCATGCATCTAACCCGGACTGGCTATTTGTTTCATATATGATATTATACATGTTTCAATGCCATTCTCCCAAATTATCCCACCCTCGCCCTCTCCCACAGAGTCCAAAAGACTGTTCTATACATCTGTGTCTCTTTTGCTGTCTTGCATACAGGGTTATCGTTACCATCTTTCTAAATTCCATATATATGCGTTAGTATACTGTATTGGTGTTTTTCTTTCTGGCTTGCTTCACTCTGTATAATAGGCTCCAGTTTCATCCACCTCATTAGAACTGATTCAAATGAATTATTTTTAATGGCTGAATAATACTCCATTGTGTATATGTACCACAGCTTTCTTATCCCTTCATCTGCTGATGGACATCTAGGCTGCTTCCATATCCTGGCTATTATAAGCATCACTCATTTACTTTTAAATTTTAGCTCTTTCCAAAACCACTCCTATCACAGTTTTGGGGGATGCCATTTTTCATAAAGGTAATTCTCCCAATATTCTGGAATGTCAGTTGCTGAATTACCACACTTCAATAATCCTGTACCCACCCCCCCAATATCCTAGTGATCCACTCTCATAGTTATATCTTATTATTACCAATAACTTCAAATTCTCCATTAACTAAATTTCAAAGACTTTAGTTCTAGTTCACCCTCTAAGTTACTCCACATCCAACTGTCTTTTAATTCACAGTTTCTATATCCACTGATCTCAAAACTGTTTCACTGTCCCTTTGCCCATCATGACTTCACTATTGCCCTTACTCAGTTTAAATTCCATAGTTCATCATTAAACACCAGCTTTTGCATAGATTCTCATCTCTTCAGCACCTCTCTGTATTTATCACTTGTTGTTCAGTTTCAAAATTATGTCCAACTCTTTGCAACCTGATGGACTATGACACACCAGGCTTCTCTGCCTTTCATTATCTTCTAGATTATTTATCTCCTGGAGTATTTATCACACTAGGTAGTGAAATCCTGGCCTTTGTTAAATACAGTCTTCCATCTATCTTGTATCTGTTCCCCAATATATTCCCCAATGGTCAAAGAAAATCATAAACATGATTGCTATGGACTGAATGTTTGTATCTCCTCAAATTCATATGTTAAAACTGAATCTCCAATGTGATTGTATTTGGGGGTTGGGCCTTTGGAAGGTGATTAGGTCATGAGGGTGAAACCATCATAAATATGATGAGTTTTCTTATAGAAGATGCCCTTCCCCTATGTGAGGACAGGGTAAAAAGATGGTCACCTGTGAACCAGAAAGTGGGCCCTCATTAAACACCCAATCTGCCTGTGTCTTGATCATAGACTTCTCAGGCTTCAACACTGAAAGATAAATTTCTGTTGTTTGTAAGATCTAGTTTATGGTATTTTGTTATGGCAACTTGGGTTGACTAAGAAAACAATGCTAAGTGAACTTTAAATTTATAACTACTAATTTCAAATAAATGCTTAGTATGGCTCTGCTATCTTAATATATATTTCTAGTTCTTTTATTCTTGTACACTTCTACATAACAATTGTGTGTTATACTCTTAAGCCTTCAGTATCTTCCCTCTCTTAAATTTCATCTGATAGCCTTGTTCATATTTCACTCAGAAAGGAAATAAAAAGAAAAAAAATTCCAAGTGCACTGAACACCACAGCTAACTACATGCCTGCATTTGTGCCCATTTTTATGCCTTCCTGCCTGTTATTATGGATTAATTTACCCATCTGGTTGGGACTAGCCCCTTCACCTATACACTATGTCTCATATCCTTTCACTGACCCCAAGACATATTAATTTCCTCTTCTCTCATGAACCATCAATTTTGCCACCTCTGTTTAATCATAATCTTAATTTTCACAGACTGTGGTATCTCCTACTGGAATAAAGCTTTTTATGACCCTATTCTCTCTTCCAGTGACTTCTCCATTTCTCTGTTCACATCTATAGCAAACATTTAAAAATGTTTGTCTATATTTGTTATCTCTAATTCCTCTTCTTCTATTCTCACTTGCGTTCATACAATTTAGGCATTTCCCTCTCTCTTACCTATTGAATCTACTCTCATCGAAGTTGCCATTCATGTCTTTGATGTTCTAATGTCCAGTGGTTAATTTATAGTCCACATCTTACTGGGTCTATCAGCTGCCTTATATATAGTCTTCTTCTTAAACTCTATTCCTTCTTAGCTTCTAGAATGCCACACTTAAATCTTTGTCTTTGGCCTGCCTTACTGACTGCCCCTTCTTAGTTATTTTGCTTGTTTGTTTGATTGATTGTTTTATTGGTTCTTCCTCATTGTTCTGATTTCTAAACTTTGGAATGCCCCAAGACTCAGATTCCTAGTCAGGATATTAAGATACTTCATGGCATCTGGTCCCATCACTTCAGGGCAAATAGATGGGGAAACAATGGAAACAGTGACAGACTATATTTTCTTGGGCTCCAAAATCCCTGTGGATGGTGACTGCAGCCATGAAATTAAAAGACAGTTGCTGCTTGGAAAAAGTGAAAGTGAAAGTTGCTCAGTCATATCCAACTCTTTGAGACCCTGTGGACTATACAGTCCATGGAATTCTTTAGGCTAGAATACTGGAGTGAGTATCTTGTCCCTTCTCCAGGGGATCTTTCCAACACAGGGATCAAACCCAGGTGTCCCACATTGCAGGTGATTCTTTACCAGCTGAGCCACGAGGGGAGCCCTTGGAAGAAAAGGCTATGGCAAACCTAGACAGCATATTAAAAAACAGAGACATCACTTTGCCAACAAAGGTCCATATAGTCAAAGCTATGGTTTTTCCAGTAGTCATGTATGGATATGAAAGTTGAAACATTAAGAAGGCTGAACACTGAAAAACTGATGCTTTTGAATTATGATATTAGAGAGGACTCTTGAGAGTCTTCTTGGATGAGTCCCTTGGATGCAAAGAGATCAAATCAGTCAATCATAAAGGAAATCAATTCCAAATATTCATTGGAAAGACTGATGCCAAAGCTGAAGCTCCAATACTTTGGCCACCTGATGCAAAGACTGACATTAGAAAAGACACTGATGCTGGGAAAGATTGAACGCTGGAGGAGAAGGAGACAACAGAGGATGAGATGGTTTGATGGCATCACCAACTCAGTGGACATGAGTTTAAGCAAGCTTTGGTATATGGTGAAAGACAAGAAAGCCTGGTGTGCTGTAGTCCATGGGGTCAAAAAGATTTGGACATGACTGATTGATTGAATGACAGCAAGGGTATGTAGTAAAAATTGACCTTAGCTTTTGTTCTCAACAGAGCTGTGATGTCTGTGACTAGAATCTTACCACTTGAGAATTTTAGCATTCAGAGTATCAGATGATTTAATTGGATTCCTCTTAGCTTTCTCACTCCATGGTTGCCATCCCCACCATCATCATTATCATCATTATTATTGTATTATCTAGGATTTTTTTTTTCCCCTTTTGGCCTTGCAGCACAATTTGAAGATCCTGACCAGGGACCAAACTTATGCCCCCTGCCCCCACAGAGCCATTGTTTCAATTTCTACTTTAGAAAGAACTTGCACCTTATTTGGAGTAAGGTGGCTTTTTTTTTTTTTTTAAACATAAGTATGTGGTGTCATCAGAGTGCCAGCAGTGTTTGGTTTCCATGAACGAACCTTGAGGATGAACGTTTCTAAACTTCCCTGTAAGTGCATTATGTAAAAGTTTGGACCTGCTAAAAAACCTGTTCATCTCAAAGTACTCAGTATACTGAGATCCTTTCTTTTCCCTTCCTATCTGCCTCAGCAGCACTTTAAATTGTTTATTAGAGCAGTTATTTACTTAGAATGTTAATGGAGAGGACTAGCATACTCAGCTGTTAAATTACAATGACAATTTAGAAATTTGGTGCCACCTTAATCTTGGAGCTTGGTCTGCTAATAAAGGAAACACAGAGTCAAGGCAATTTTCAGATCATTTTAACAGGATAACTAATATAAAGGGATGAGAATTCCTGGACTGCTTTTCATTTCAAAGTTGATGAGGACACTGCTCTGTTGCACAAAAGACAGAAAATTTATAAGGATATGCAAGGCAGATTACGGTGTGACCTGGCTGTTGAATTTTTCATTTGTACCATAAACAAAGAATGAGAAACATTTACTACCCATTTCAAAGATAACTATACATGAAAAGAGACTGTGGAGTGGGAGCAGGCACAATTAAATTTCAATCTTTAAAATGTCATTGCATTTTAGACATTTCTGTATATGGCTTTTTGCTCTTAATTTTTAATTTTCTTATTAAAATTTATAAAACCCCTACCTCCTTTGATGAACAAGACACTGAAGAGTAGCAAGCAAGGTATCATAGCTTCCAATTGTATCATAGATTCTGGACTAAATGTCATCTCAGTATTTCAGTGTAGCAGTTATTAGCATGAGTTGATGCTCTTATCTTTATAATCTGCTTACACTCAATACAAAGCCCTGATAAAAATCTGTAAGCCTGCACAAGATGAATTATTATCCTGGGTATTGGCAGAAAGTTCAATTTGGAAATGCCAAATAAACTGTCTGAAATTTTAGTGACCATGTACTATTAGTACAGTGGATTAATATAATGGTTCCAAATATTTTGTCACGTGCTCAGAAGATGAGGAGGGAGATTTAACATAAACTTTCTGTTAGGGACATCAAGGGACATTTAGAAGACTGAATGTTTTTCTCTTTCATGTGAATCAACTGGATCCAGCCATGCCCTAGTGTTCAACTCAGGTCAGCAGTTAGTAATCCCTTCTTATTTAGGTAATATTGATCACAATGTTTCAATTTTTGCCCTCCTTTACTTCTTATATAAGGGCCCTTCTATTTTTTAAGTATTGTTTTTATTTCTTTATTTGTGCACATGTGTATGTATATATATGTGATCTATGTATATACATGGGTGTGCATATACATATACATATATCATAGTTAACTCTTTCAACTACTTTCAAAATATATTATTATTCAAGAAAGAGGTATGTCATTAATATATAGGAAGCATTTTAGTTAAACTGATAGAGGGATTATTTTTTTCAGACTTAAAATTGACTTTTTCATATTTACAGTAACTCTTTAGCATAAGATAATAAATATTTGTGTGCATTCAAAGATGCTAAAGTAATCATGTGTGATAAATATTAATCATTGGGGACTTAACAAATGTACTTAGGGTCCTTTGAGACTCTATTGTTCCATTTTTATTGGTGTGAATTAGACATGAAGTTGTAAGCAAGACTGTGATGCATTGATATAAGGAAGGCATTGTAAGTAGATAGCTCACATCAATGTTTTATTTTGCCAACATGATATTTTAACATTATTTGATTTGCCAACACTTAAAGATCGAGAGTTTCTCACAGAAATTTTGGATTTTCTGCTTTGTTTTGAAATATTGGGAATCTGGGGACACTTGATCTATATTCAGTGGTAAGCTAGTAGATGTTTAACATCTTGCTCTCTCCGAGAAAATTATAATTTGTATCATTTACAGATTTCTGTGATATAAATACTTCTACCATGGTTGATTTCAAGCTACCAATGTGACATTACTCAAGTGGAGTTGAGAAGAGATGCATGCAATCTGTTCTTGCAAACCAGTGTGAGCCAGCTCACACATTTATATTTCTCCTCAGCACAACTGGCTAAAGCTGCTAGTTGACCCCTTTAGATGAGGCACATTCTCCTTAGTTCTTCCTTCTGGCAACTGTGTTGCTTATTTAGGTGACCTACTAATTCAGAGGGGTTATGTTTGTATCTGTGACCTCTGGCAGAAGAAATAATTATGTTGAGAATTAAGGCCTGGGACCCTGGAAAATGAGAGAAGCTCAAAGTTATTTAGGGAGGCATCGTGTAGTTCAGGCTTTTGGTTGAAAAGAGCTGACAATTATGAGAATATGATAAACCAGACAGGAGAAGCAGATAAAAAGCATTGTGCTGATCAATATCTGTGCATTTGTAGCTCCAGTCATTTTCTGGAGAATGTGGCCTCTACAGAAACTAGTACACAAAAAAGTTAGAGCAGTGATGGTGTCACTTCTAGGATTACAATGTTGGATCATTAGAAGTTGGATTGGGAGGCAGCCTCCCGGGCTGTCTATGTAGGCTGGTGGCCTGGGAAAATCTAGTGATTTGGGCCTCATGACTGCTCAGGGCCTCTGGGAAGGCCAGATAGCTGCCTAATCTTTAAGACTTACCATACCTACTCTGGTCCTCAGCATATTCTACTGAATCTGCTTTCATGAACCAGAGCAGAGCCTGCCCAGAAATGCCACATATGATTTTGAGGATTGCACACTGCACAACTCGGGGAGTACATTTTCCAGAGAGCATGATTTGGATGATCCCCCCTCCTTAATGTTCAGTACATTAGCCTGTGCTCCATACTTGTGTGGAAATAAATGAAGACCAACCAAATAACAACAGTAAAAGGCTATTCATTCAGGTCTTGCTATAGGAAGAGGAGTAGCCATTGTCACTTGCATTTTAGCAAAGACTCAAAGACAAGTAGAAAAGTGGGAAAACTTTAGAGTGGGAAAAGGAAAGCTTCAGGTATGCCCTGATTGGAAGATGTTTTCAGGAAGCTATGCTGCTGCTGCTGCTGCTGCTAAGTCGCGTCAGTCGTGTCCGACTCCTAGCAACCCCATAGACGGCAGCCCACCAGGCTCCCCCGTCCCTGGGATTCTCCAGGCAAGAACACTGGAGTGGGTTGCCATTTCCATCTCCAATGTATGAAAGTGAAAAGTGAAAGTGAAGTCGCTCAGTCGTGTTCGACTCCTAGCAACCCCATGGACTGTAGCCTACCAGGCTCCTCCGTCCATGGGATTTCCCAGGCTAGAGTGCTGGAGTGGGGTGCCATTGCCTTCTCAGGAAGCCAGAGGCAGGCTAACTAGAAGCAGAGTATCTTATGCGGTATATATTTGACTTTCTCCGACTGGTCCTAAATTGGAAGTAGGAATAGAAATCAGAGATGCTGTCAGTTATTAGTCAAGTTCTTGTCACTTTGAGACAATTGTTACAGAAGTTATTGTTTGCCTTTTTGGATTGTTATTAGAGCAATCTGGTCTCCTGCAAGACTGACTTACAACAGGCTGGCTTCCTAGGCTGATTATTGTATATAAAGGAGTAGGTTTCCTGGGCAAGTTGCTGTAGGTTGTGGGTCAGAGTTCTGTTTTTACATATGGTTTGGCTGTTGTCTGTATATTCAGTCTCCCACCTAGTGGTCCAGACTGGCTTTCTCATTGACTGCCTTTTCTCTGCCAAGCATTACTATTTCTGAGGGTAGTTTCACGATGAGTCTGTCAATATCAGGTTTTCCAACAGTTAAAATAAGTTTTACAGAGGCATGTTTTAGGTGATATGATACTGTAATTTATTATAAAAAACATATGATAGAATTTCATTGACTGTTTCTAGCACATAGCTCTTAAACCCTGGGAATTAGGTATTGAGAGCCATAATGGTGTCTTCTACTATGTAAACGAGATGACTTTTGGAAAGTATCTAAAGATGAGAGCTAGTTGCCCTCTGGTTGCCAGGGCAACCAACCATGTGACTAGAAAGTTAGGACCTTCAGTCTCACTCCTCAACCTTCAGGCAATGGGGAGTTGCTGAAGATTAAATTCAACTGCCAAAGGACAGTGGTGTCTATGTCATGAATCCTACAGAAAAACCCAAAAGGATGGGGTTTGCTTGCTCTGGGTTGGTGAACATGTGGAGCTGCAGGAAGAGTCATGGTTTCAGAGAGCATGGAATCTGCTCACCCTTTCCCATATACCTTGCTCTATGCATTTCTTCCATCTCGCTATTTCTGTTGCATTCATTTTAAAATTAGTGGCTAAATTGATAAGTAAAATGCTTCTATGAGTCCTGTGAGCTGCTCTAGCAAATTAATTGAACCCAAGAAGGGGATTGTTGAAATCTCTGGTCTATATCTTGTCAGTCAGAAGCGACAACCTGGACTTGTGATTGGCATCTGAGGTCGGAGGAGAGCAATCTTGCAGTACTGAGGCCTCAAACTGTGGGACCTGATGCAGTCTCCAGGTCGAGTGTCAAAGTTGAGCTGAATTGTAGGACACACCACTGGCATCAGAGAATTGCTTGATGGCATGAACAAAGACTACATACATTGTAACTGGGTAGCAGAATCACAGTGGTGGGAATGGGAGATGGGTGGAGATGGAGTAGAATGGTCCATATCACACAGCTTCAAATGGAAGTAGAAATAAACGAAAGAGAAGCACTGGACTCTCTGACGGATCAGGGCCAAGAGACCTGGAACTTTTTAGTACTGACTGTTGTATTTGGGGGGGCTTCCCCAGTAGTTCAGTAATAAAGAATCTGCCTGCAGTGCAGGAGCTACTGGAGACACAGGTTTGGTACCTGGGTCAGGAGGATCCCCTGGAGAAGAGCATGGCAACCCACTCCATTATTCTTGCCTGGAGAATCCCAAGGACAGAAGAGCCTAGGGGGCTATAGTCCATGGGGTTGCAAAGAGTCAAACATGACTGAAGCGACTTAGCACGTACTGTTGTATTTGAAGAATACCAGCATTTTAACTTAGACTTAAGGGAGGAGGGGGTTTCCACCTACAATGATAACTAATCTAAGTTGCCCACACTGAAATATCCAAACCAAGTGAAAGGGTTAAATATATCTAGTATACTTAACTTCTATGGGTGCAAAAATTAAAGCCAAAGAGGTTGTTATAAAATAAAGATAAAATACAGATAGATTATATGAAAATAGACTATAGTAAAGCTTCTGCTAGTTATTCTTTTCTGTAGGTGACCTGCCCTCATGGATCAATTCTCTTTTTGGGTTTGACTTTCTCTTCAGTGATTATCCTCTTAATGGATCACAGCTTTGTCATGGCAAAGGGGCTTGCATAACTCAATGAAGGTATGAATAATGCTACGCAGGGCCATCCAAGAATGTCAGGTCATAGAAAAGAGTTTGGCAAAATGTAGTGCACTGGAGGAGGGATAGCAAAACATTCTAATATTCTTGCCACAAAAACTTCATGAACAGTATGAAAAGACAAAAAGATAGGATACCAGAATATGAGCCATCAGGTCAGGAGTATGATATGCTACTGGGGAAGAGAACAAGGCAATTACTAATAGCTCAAGAAAGAATGAAGTGCCTGGGCCAAATTAGAAATGATGCTCAGTTGTGAATGTTTCTGGTGGTGAAAGTAAAGTCCTATGGTATAAAGAACAATAGTGCATCAGAATGTGGAATGTTAGGTCCATGAATCAAGATAAAGTGATCAAGCAGAAGATTCCTTGTGGGTTTCATCAGTGGCTCAGTGGTAAAGCATCCATCTGTAATGCAGGGGACATGGGAGACTCACAGGTTCGAACTTTGGGAAGCTCCCATGGAGAAGGAAATGGCAACCCACATAGTATTCTTGCCTGGAAACTCCCATGGACAAAGGAGCTTGGTGGGTAACCGTTCATGGGGTCAAAAACAGTCAGAAACAACTGAGCACACATGCAAGCAGGAGATAAAAAGATTGAACATCTACGTCTTAGGAATCAGTGAACGAAAATGGATGGGAATGGGTGCATGTAATTAGGATGATCATTATATCTACTACTGTAGGCAAGAATCCCTTAGAAGAAATGGAGTAGCCCTCATAGTCAACAAAAGAGTCTGTAATGCAGTACTTGGGTGCAATCTCAAAAATGACAGGATGGTCTAGGTTCATTTCCAAGGCAAACCATTCAACATCACAGTAATCTAAGTCTATGGCCCAACCACTAATGCCAAAGAAGCTGAATGGTTCTATGAAGACCTACAAGAGCTTCTAGAACTAACATGAAAAACAGATATCCTTTTCATCACAGGGGATTGAAATGAAAAAGGGGAAAGTCAAGAGATACCTGGGATAAAGGGCAAGTTTGACCTTGGAGTAAAAAATGAAGCAGAGAGAAGGCTGAGTTTGGTCAAGATAACTCACTGGTCAGAGCAGACACCCTCTTCCAACAACACAAAAACAACTCTACACATGGACAATCACCAGATGGTAAATAGTGAAATCAGATTGATTATATTCTTTGCAACTGAAGATGGAGAAGCTCTATAGAGTCAGCAAAAACAAGACCTGGAGTGGGCTGTGGCTAATAATCATGAGGCCTTATTGCAAAATTCAGGCTTAAACTGAAAAAAGTCGGGAAAACCACTAGACCATTTAGATATGACATAAATCAAATTCCTCACGATTACACTATGACAAATAGATTCAAGGAAGTGACAAATAGATCAAGGGATTTTATCTGTTAGGCAGAATGACTGAAAAACTATGGAAGGAGGTTAGTAGCATTGTACAGGAGGTGTTAACCAAAATCATCACAGAGGAAAAGAAATGCAAAAAATCAAAGTGATTATCTGAGGAAGGCCTTACAAATACCTGAGAAAAGAAGAGAAGTGGAAGTTAAGGGAAAAAGCAAACGATAGACCCAACTGAATGCAGAGTTCCCAAGAATAACAAGATAAGAAGACCTCCTTAATGAACAATGCAGAAATAGAGGAAAAAATTAGAATGGGAAAGACTAGAGATCTATTCAAGAAAACTGGAGATGCTTGGGGCTGGTGCACTGAGACAACCCAGAGGGATGGTACAGGGAGGGAGGAGGGTACAGGATGGGGAACACGTGTACACCTGTGGTGGATTCATGTGGATGTATGGCAAAACCAATACAATATTGTTAAGTAATTAACCTCCAATTAAAATAAATAAATTATATTAAAAAAATAGCAAAAAATAAACCAGAAAAAAAAGAAAACTGGAGATAACCAGGGAATGTTTCATGCAAGGATGGGCACCATAAAGGGCAGAAACAATAAGGACCTAACAGAAGCAGAAGAGATTAAGAAGAGATAGTAAGAATACACAGAAGAACTGTACAAAAAAGGTCTTAATGACCTGGATAATGACAATGGTGTGGTCACTCACCTAGAGCCAGACATCCTGGAGCGTGAAATCAGTTCAATTCAGTCACTCAGTCATGTCCGAATCTCTGCAACCGCATGGGCTGCAGCAGTGTGAAGTCAAGTGAGCCTTAGAAAACATTACCATGAACAAAACTAGTGGAGGTGATGGAATTTCAGTTGAGCTATTTAGAATCTTGAAAATGCTGTGCTCAACATGTCAGCATATTTGAAAAACATAGCAGTTGCCACAGGACTGAAAAAGATCAGTTGTCATTACAGTCTCAAAGAAGGGCTATGCCAAAGAATGTTCAAACTACTGTACAATTGTGCTCATTTCTCATACTAGCAAGGTTTTGCTCAAAATCCTTCAAGCTAGGCTTCAGCAGTATGTGAATTTAGAACTTCCAGATGTACAAGCTGGGTTTAGAAAAGGCAGGGAGGGAGGTTCAGGATGGGGAACATGTGTACACCCATGGTAGATTCATGTTGATGTATGGCAAAACCAATACAATATTGTAAAGTAATTAGCCTCCAATTAAAATAAATAAATTTATATTAAAAAATAAAAAAAAAACAATAAAAGAAAAGGCAGTGGAACCAGAGATCAAATTGCCATCACTGGATGAATCATAGAGAAAGCAAGGGAAGTCCATAAAAACATCTACTTCTGCTTCATTGACTATGCAAAAGCCTTTGACCATGTGTATCACAACAAACTGTGGAAAATTCTTAAAGAGATGAGAATATCAAATCACCTTACCTACCTCCTGAAACTTGTATACAGGTCAAGAAACAACAGTTCGAATTGAACATGGCAAAATGGACTGGTTCAAAATTGGGAAAGGAGTATGACAGTATTGTCACTCTGCTTATCAACTTATATGCAGGGTACATCATACAGAATGTCAGGCTTGATGAATCACAAGGTAGAGTCAAGATTTCTGGGAGAAATCTCAACAACCTCAGCTATGCAGATAGATGATACCACTCCAATGGCAGAAAGTTAAGAGGAATTAAACAACTTCTTGATGAGGGCAAAAGATAAGAGTGAAAATGCTGGCTTAAAACTCAACATTCAAAAAACTAAGATCATGGTGTCTGAGCCCATCACTTCATGGCAAGCAGAAGTGGGTAATGCGGGAGTAAGACAGATTTTATTTTCATGGGTTCCAAAATCATTAGGAATGGTGACTGCAGCCATAAAATTCAAAGATGCTTGCTCTTTGGAAGGAAAGCTATGACAAATTTAGATGCATAGTAAAAAGCAGAGACATAACTTTGCTGACATAAGTCCATATAATCAAATCTATGGTTTTTCCACTCATGGATATGAGAGTTGGGCCATAAGGAAGGCTGAGTGCCAAAGAATTGATGCTTTTGAATTGTGGTGTTGGAGAAGACTTTTGAGAGTCCATTGGACAGCAAAGAGATCAAACCAGATAATCCTAAAGAAAATCAACCCTTAATAGTCATTGGAAGGACAGATGCTGAAGCTGAAACTCCAATATTTTGGCCACCTGATGCAAAGAGCTGACTCACTGGAAAAGACCCCAAAGCTGAGAAAGGTGGAAGGCAAAAGGACGAGGGACTGGCAGAGAATGAGATGGTTAGATAGCATCACAGACTCAATGTATATGACTTTGAGTAAATTCCTGGAGATAGGGAAGGACAGGAGAGCCTGGCATGCTGCAGTCCATGGGGTCACAAAGAATCAGACATGACTTAGTGACTAATGAGCAACAACATCTCTGCAATGAGAGCAAGGGCTGTGCTCTGCATGTTTTGCAATTACTCAAAGAGCAACTTTGATGCCTTCAACATATTGCTAGCTGGTTAAGTTGTGCAGCTTTTTAAAAGAGAAAAAGTTCTCCAAGATAAGGCAAAGCAGTAGGCTATGTTATGTGCATAGCCAACTGAAGCAGCTATTTTAGAGAAGGCTGTGACCTGTGGTTAGCCAAGCTTATGTGTCCTTGGTCAATAGATTCACCTCTTGCCCTCATTGAGAGGTAACACTACCACTTATTTTCCTTATAAACTTGACAAATGGTATGTGAATTGTTGAGCTTCAAAATTCCTTTGGTTAAAAATTGAAAATTTGCTCTTAAAAGTTTGAATTTTGCTGGATTTTTATTTTTCATTCTATTTCCACTTTTCTACTCTTTCTTCCTTCAAGACTGTTTTTCTCCATCCCATGACATTGAAATTTACCATGATTTTCTACTTCCTTTCAATAAAGTTCCAACTTTTAAAGATATTTTCTTATCAATTAGAATCAAAGAAATAAAAGTGAAGATAAAAAAATCCTCTCGTTTTGCCTTACCTTAACATGCAATATGAAGACTTTCCCTCATTTTATCTTTTCTTTTTCTTCCCATATCTCTCTTTTTCTTCATGTCTTTTACTCATTCTCTTTAGCTTGTGTCTGTGCCCTTTAACTTAGCTGTGCTGTGATATTGCTTAGCATGATGGCAGTTCAGAGGTTAGGGACACATTTTTGAATCTGCTCTGTACTGCATTCATGCCACACCATGTCCAATGGTGTTTTCTTGTTTGACAATGATGTCACCAGAAAAAACTTTCTTCCCCAGATAACACATTGAACTTTTCAACTCCAACTACCCAATCTAGATCTTTAGCTTTAAAACAAAAACAGTAACACTGTTTTGCATTATTTGTCATGATGTCTGTTCAAATACATTAAAATATGTAGAAAAGCATGGAGGTGTTACTGCTTTGTCCTAAGATTGTGACAATACTGGGAGTGTTAGTTGCTCAGTTGTGTCCAACTCTTTGTGACCTCGTGGACTAGAGCCTGCCAGGCTTCTCTGTCCATGGAATTCTCCAGGCAAAATAATGGAGTGGGTTGCCATTCCCTTCACCAGGGGATCTTTCCAACCCAGGGACTGAATCCAGATTTCCTGCATTGCAGGCAGATTCTTTATCAACTGAGCCACCAGGAAAACTCTGATGATACTGGGAAGTTACTGGCATTTTTTTTTTTTCCACCTACTGTGTAATGTAAGGTCGTTTGCTGATAAATGATCAATGCTTTGAGTTAATGCTTAAGTGTTTAGATGTTTATGCTAATTGTCTTCAGAAAGGCAATTTTTTTTTTTTAAATTTTTGAGCACTCAGCTCAAAAGTGAGCAGAAGGTGCTTTTATGAGAATAAAAGATTGCTCTTTCCTCCTGGCAAACCTTCCTCCTGCCAGGGTGGATTATGGCTTAGTGAATGCTGGGATGGCTGTGCTTCTGCCTGCACTTGCCCCTTTGAGCTGGCAGTGTTAGAGGATTCCCTCCACCATGAAGTGCACTGGTCACACGCTGCTTTCAACAATGCCTACTATGTCTATCAGGGTTTCACCACAGAAACAGAACTGATCAGACACAGATAATGTGAGACAGAGAGAGAGACAGGTAAACAGACAGATTGACAAAGAGAAAAAGAGAGAGCTTTATTGAATGAATTGGCTTGCAGGATAATGAAGGGTGGCTAAGGGAAGTCCAAAATCCAAAAAGCGGCCATCAGGACAGGTAGGCTGGAGTCTCAAGTTGAACCTTCTGTACATGGGATTTCTTCACCTGGGAAGACTGAATTCTGATTTTAAAGCCTTTCAATTGCTTGTATCAGGCCCACCCAAATATCTAAGTTTTATTATTTAGACTAAAACTGATTATAGACTTAAATCACATCTACAAATACCTTCACAGCAACACTCAATGTTTAATTGGATAACTGTGACCATAGCTTAGCCATCCATGCATCCGTGCTCAGTCATGTCTGATTCTTTGTGACCCCATGGACTCCTCACCAAACTCTGTCCATGGAATTTTCCAGACAAGATTACTGGAGTGGGTTGCCATATTCTTCTCCAGATGATCTTGCCAACCCAGGGACTGAACCCATGTCTCCTGAGTTTCTTGCATTCGCAAGTGATATCTTTACCACAGAGCCACCTGGGAAGACCAACCTTAAAACTACCTCAACTTCCAGAGTTACAGAGGCCCCTTTTCCAGAGATATCTCTCAGGATCTTCCTTGGGAAGAGGGGTGAGAGGGAGTCTATGCCCTCATTGAAAGAGCACCCACTGCCAATGCATAACTGCTCTGGGGTTACCAAAGGTTTGCCTGTCCTCTTGCCTTGATATGGAGATGATTTGCAGTGTAGTTCATGCTCCAGCATCCCCCACTGTGAATCAGACCTAAGTTAGACTGTACCTGAGGCCATGTCCCATGTGCTATCGTACTTCCCTCCCCTGTCCACAGGTTTTTCATAAGGAACATGCACTCAGTAAATCACCTGCGCCAGAATCCCTGTCTCAGGCTCTGCTTCTAGGGATCCTAATCTATGACAGTCCTTTATGCAATGAACACTATTCCATAGCACCAGCAGTTTGTGAGTGCTGCTGCTGCTAAGTTGCTTCAGTCGTGTCCAACTCTGTGCGACCCCATAGACGGCAGCCCACCAGGCTCCCCCATCCCTGAGATTCTCCACGCAAGAACACTGGAGTGGGTTGCCATTTCCTTCTCCAATGCATGAAAGAGAAAAGTGAAAGTGAAGTCGCTCAGTCGTGTCCGACTCCTAGCAACCCATGGACTGTAGTCTACCAGGCTCCTCCGCCCATGGGATTTTCCAGGCAAGAGTGCTGGAGTGGGGTGCAATGCCTTCTCTGAGTCTGTGAGTGGGCCTCCCTTATTTTCCTTTGTAAAGCCTTCTGCCTCTTTCCCCTAATCTTGTTCTTCTAGAAATGCTTTTTTTTTTTTTTTTTTTTTTTAATCAGGTTTACTCCATCAGTGCAATACTTTGGAGCTGGCAAAACTGTAGAGTGTTCATATGTAGTTCAAGGCTCAACTTGAGACTCCAGCCTATCTGTCCTGATGGCCGCTTTTTTGATTTTGGACTTCCCTAGCCACCCCTCATTATCCTGCAAGCCAATTCTTTCAGTTAAGCTCTCTCTTTTTCTCTGTAAATCTGTCTGTTTACCTGTCTCTCTCTCTGTCTCACATTATCTGTGTCCCATCAGTTCTGAGCCCACAGTTCCAGTGGGCTCCAGGCACTAAAGGAAGTTTATGATATTTTTTTTTACTCTCACCTTTATTTTATTTTTTGTTATTGCTCTTCCTCCCCACCCTCATCTCTGTTCCATTCCGATTTTCCTTTCTCCCATTCTCCTTCCTGTTCCTGTTTCTAATGCCTGGGGCCTGCTAGTGGCAGTCTGTGAGCATTACTCAGCCCAGCCAGGAGCCCACAAGGGTAAGAAACCTGCTAACCTTTGTTCTTTCATTAATATAATATCAGCTGCCCACAGAACTTGTTATCACAAGAGAGAGTCTATCTGGATTCTTCTGTGGCATTTGGCTTTTGATTTCTCCTTGTTCTTAGGTTATCCACTCCAAATTCTGCCTTGGTCTCCCCTACCACTGGTGTAGTACAGCCTAGTCTTCTGCACTGTCACCCCATTACCAGTAACTGTCACACCCCCCCCAGTACCTCCTTAGATGTAGCATCTGAGGCTTTGAGGGGTAATTCCTGCTACTGCTTGTCTATTAGGGACCAAGATAGAAGGTACCTGTTTATTCCCAGATTCCAGAGACATAAATCTTAAGGATGAGCCCTGAGCAGATGGAAATCTGAGCGACTGAACTGATATCCTGTCTCTCTATCCTTGTTGGGTCATTCTCAAATGGATCACTCCCTGCACTGGGTCATCTGTCTTATAGTGTTCTCAATAGCTTAGCTTGTCCTGGTGGGGAGCCTTCTCACCACAGTTTTCAAGTAATTCTTTCTAAAAAGCCTCTGATTTGACCAGTCTTTGGACCTCTGCAGGGATAGCATCTGCTTTGTGGCTCTCTAAAATCAAGGAATCTGTCTTCATCTATATCTCTTATCTTGCAATCAGAACTAGAGTGGTTAAGAATTTTTTGAGTTCTCTACACTGATTTTCAGACTTTTTTTTCTTTTTCTTGAAAATGCTTATACTTACTGCCTACATACCATGATTATGGCTCTACTTTGGACTGCATTACCACCTCAAATGTCCCCCCTTTGAGAGTCCAGACTCTGCTTCCTTATTTTCTAACCATGGCCCCCTTGAGCTGGTTTTTCTAAAATTTATTTATTTTCACTGGAGGCTAATTACTTTACAATATTGTAGTGGTTTTTGCCATACATTGACTTGAATCAGCCATGGGTGTATATGTGTCCCCCATCCTGAACCCCCTCCCACTTCCCTCCCATCACATCCCTCAGGGTTGTCCCAGTGCCCCGGCTTTGAGTGCCCTGTTTCATACATATATTCTCACTGCCTGGTTTTTGTTTTCCCCCTCCTTTATTTCAACGCCTATAAGTGCCCTGACCCTCCTGTTTCCTCCTTGTCCATATCTGCACCTGCTTTCTCTTTTCCTACTTCTGCCTGGTGTCTTCAGCCAGTCACCTCAGTCGCTCTCTGGTTAACACTCTCGAAACCCCTCTCTTCTCTCTGTTGAGTGAAGATTGGGAAAAAACCTCATTAAAGCGGAAATTGATTTTACCCTTGATGTCTTCTACAATTAATGCTATATATCCTTGGACAGCCTTCTTTTTTTTAAATTTATTTTTTATTGAAGGATAATTTCTTTACAGAATTTTGCTGTTTTCTGCCAAACCTCAACATGAATCAGCCATAGGTATACATATATCCCCTCCCTTCTGAAACTCCTTCCCATCTCCCTCCCCATCCCACTCCTCTAGGTTGATACAGAGCCCATGTTTGAGTTTCCTGAGCCATACAGCAAATACCCATTGGCTATCTATTTTTCATATGGTAATGTAAGTTTCCATGTTACTCTTTCCATACATCTCACCCTCTCCTCCCCTCTCCCCATGTCCATAGGTCTATTCTTTATGTCTGTTTCTCCATTGTTGCACTGTATATAAATTCTTCAGTACCATCTTTCTAGATTCCATATATGTGTGTGAGAATATGGTATTTATCGTTCTCTTTCTGACTCACTTCACTCTGTATAAAGAAGCTGTGGTATATGTACACAATGAAATATTACTCAGCCATAAAAAAGGAATGCACTTGAGTCAGTTCTAATGAGGTGGATGAACCTGGACTGTCTTCTTGCCTAATACAATCAATAGCTCTTCCAAAATCATAGATATTTGCTGTTGTTAACTTAAATTGTTGTATGAAATTATGACAAATATTTTCTGAATAGGCACAAGGATAGAAGTCTTAAGACATGGACTCTCTCAAATTCCTTCTCTCTCATCATTTATTTGTCATTAATTTCATATTATTTGTTATATATTATTTATTATATTATGTATATACACATGAATAGTATATATATTATATATGCATTATTACATATACAGTATATAGTACTTTATATCTAGTACACAGTATATGTTATTCCATATGTTATAACTAATACAATATAAATTTACATATTATAGATTAGCTTAGTAAATTTGCATACATCGTAAAATACCATTGCCTCCTATGCCAAAAACCATGCTTTGCATTCACAAAATCTTTTCATTTTCCTCTTCCTGAGCACCTAGGAAGACAATGTAATTTAGGGTGGGCCTTGTGACTAGTTCTGCCCAGGGACCTATAAGCAGATGTGATTGTTCATCTAAGGCCAAAACATAGAAAAGCATAAAGATGTGAGTTCTCTGCATTTCTTCTTTCTTTCTGTGACTCCCTATATGATGCAGATGCTTTAAACTCTGTAGATGATTTAGATACTATAGCTGCAGGATACCTGCCACAGTGCAGGCACGTGTCCCACTCCCCAGAAGGGAACTAGCAGAGAGCCTGCAGTGGGTTTTCATGAACAAGGGTTGAAGCTATATACATTCTGCCCCTGAAATTGAGGGATTTATTTGTTACTAACATGAAATACATATGTCTTTCCTTTCTTAGGGAAAGAGATGTTGTTCCTTTGTAAGGATTTTGCTGACCATCTATTATATGGCAGACCCTGTAGGCAATTTTCTGAACACATCACACATTTTCATCCTTCCATGCTCATTCTTGTCTGTCATCTCAGTCTAGGTCTTAGGCCTTAGGTCAAGTTCCAGTTCTATTTTTAGATGTATGACCTTAATTAGATGACTTGGATTCCTCAATAATAGCAAAGTGATAATAAGACCTAGTTAAAGTGTTGCTTTTTAGAATTGAACAAACTTGTGTACACAGAAGCCTTCACTGCAATCCCTGATTCCTAAGGGAAAATGCTAGCAGGAGCTTCTCAGTGATTTGACTGCCTTTTTCTTTCTTTTCCCCTTATTAAAATCCTAGACATCCTTCCAGGTTTACCTCAAATATGACCTCTTTTCCCATTAAAATGGTTTCCTATTTTCCTTTGCAATCACTCAGCACAATGTATTTCCTTTTGTTTAGCCTTATTTTATTCTGCCTGGAATGAGAATTATTTGTTCACACATCTTATTGCTTTCTAGTAGATTTTAAACTCAAGGGCAGAGACATCTACCTCTTTTATCCTTTGTATTTTCTTCTTCCTCACAGCACCCAGTGAGCATCTAGCAAGTAGGAGGTACTCAATGATGTTTATTTAAATGAAATGAAATGAAGCCTAACGGGTTTTGCAAATAAAATGGACTTGCCTTTTCCCAGAACCTCAAAGACACTTTGGCGAAGAGGGGAAATCAAATAGGCAGTTTACCCGGCACATATTCTCTAAATCATTAGCAAGGTTAAAATGCGAGATTCATGCTGACTTGAAGCTATAACAAGGAATATTTGCAGTGAGCTCTGTTTTATGAGAAAGTCATTCTATATGGATTTTGCACAGCAATTGTTGATAACAAAGACATGCCACAGAGCTATCTGACAGTTTTCTCTACAGATCCCATTCCACACTCAGCTTTGGACTCAGAGTTTAACTTAGCTTGCATAATGTCTGTCAGAAGAGGAAGAATGCTGCAACTTGAAAGTCTTAGAAGGCAGTGAAAGAAAGATGAAACATGCAAAGGCATTTTGGCTTTCTTTGTCTTTTCACAGTCTTGACCACAAGATTTAAAAAAAATAAATAAATAAAAGTAATTGCAATGGCAAAGATTTAGATATTTAGGAGAAAACAAAAGTAGTGTGTGCACTTTTTTTTTCATTTTTCATTGAAATATAATTGCTTTACAGACTTTTGCTGTTTTCTGTTAGACCTCAACATGAATCAACCATAGATATACATATATCCCAAGTGTTTGCTGCTGGGTTTTGTTTTTTTTTTTTAATTAATCATAGTTGTCACTGGAATAGTTCATGGAATTATGGTTGAAATAATTTTTAAAATTCACTTGTAATAGAAGAATGGTAAAATGCCTTGCTACTGCTGCTGTTTTGTCACTAAGTTGTGTCCAACTCTTTTGTGACCCCATGACCTGTAGCCCTCTAGACTCTTCTGTCCATGGGATTTCCCAGGCAAGAATACTGGAATGAATTGCCATTTTTCTCTCCAGGGGATCTTGCCAACCTAGGAATCATACCTGAGGCTCCTGAATTGGCAGGCAGATTATTTACCACTGAACCACTTGGGAAGCCTGGTAAAATACATTATGTATAGTAAACCAAAGGAACATTATAAGACATTAACAAAATCATTTTTGTAGGATATGTATTAACTGAAAAAAGGTAAGAGCAAGAAGGAGCAGCTCAATTAAGTATATATGTCTCAAAAATTTCATGAGTGAGTGAGTGAAGTCACTCAGTCATGCCCGACTCTTTGCGACCCCATGCACTGCAGCCCACCAGGCTCCTCCATCCATGGGATTCTCCAGGCAAGAGTATGTGTACAAATAGAGAATGCCCAGAAAGCAATACATCAAAACATTAATAACATGCATTCTTTTAAAGTTTTGTCTGACAGTACTATGGATAATTTTGATTTTTTAAATATTTACTTTTCTGTATCTCACTTTAAATTATTATAGCGTTTTCTCTTAACTTTCCCTTTATTTCTGCTGCACTAACAGAAAGCAAAAGACAACTTACTTTTACTTACTATAATAGTAACATTTAGGTACTTATGGGTTACAGACAACTGCAAACATTTTTCATAAATTTTTATCTTATTTTTATAACAATTCTGCTATTATTTGTTCTTATTTTCCAGATGAAGGAAAATAAATACATGAAAATGTTAAGGAAAATGTTCATGACAATCCATGTAGTAAGCGGCAGAGTTCAGATTTAACATCAGATTACTCACTCCAGATCTGAGCTCATAACATTAGACCCAGGGTAACTCCTAGGATACAGAGAAGGAAGGGAGGCAGGTCTGCAGTGACAGGAGTGTGTATTGTTTTAGGTAAACCATATTCCCAGCTCAGTTTGTTGGGGGTGGTGAGGAAAACCAGAGACTGATTCTAGAAAGCAGGAAAGGAAGTCTCTGAATAACAGGGCAGCAGGGTTCCCTAGAAAAACAAGCCCAAATTGCAAACTATTTTCATTTAGAATGAGTTCTTAGTTATTGAGGGCCTAAGTGATGGTTATAGAACTTGAAAGTCTTTAAAAGTTTTTGACAAGAGACTAGCAGTTAACACTTTGCATTGTTTTTGTTTGTTTTTTAATAAGAAAATCATGCTTAATTTGTAACGTGTCTTACAGTAAAAGGACATCTTTAATATAAAATATAATATAAATATAAATATATATACATATAGATATAGCTCTTCCAAATCAATAAGTAAAAACTCAGGAAAAAGTGAAAAGTATAAGAACAGCCAATTCACAAAGAAACAGATATGACCAGAAAGTCCATGGAAAAAATAATCTTTCTCATTAAGAATTTCAAAATTAAACAACAGAATATGGTACCTATTTCTGCTTTAAGTTGAGATATAATTGATACACAACCTCATACTAAGTTTAAGTATACAACAATGGATATATGAATATAATGCAAAATGACCACAGAGTAATTTAATTAACATCCATTACCACACATAAGTTGCAATTTTATTATATTCTGTTCTGTTCAGCAAATATTATTTGAGAATATATTATCATGAGGGCAAGTCTCCATGAAAATGACTTTGAAGGATCAATTGAAGTGACAGGAGGTTGGAAGCTGTCATAACCCATTGAGATAAGGTTCTAGAGCTTAGGAGAAAGATCAAGTCATGTTTAGCATACAGGCAAGAATTTTAACTGCATCTGCATATTACTTTACAGTTTCCAGTGTGATCTCTTAACCCATTGTATTTATTTTTATTTTATGCAGCTAGCAACTCTGAGTTAAATTCACCCATTCCAGTCCATTTTAGTTTGCTGATTCCTAGAATGTTGACGTTCACTCTTGCCATCTCTTGTTTGACCACTTCCAATTTGCCTTGATTCATGGACCTGACATTCTAGGTTCCTATGCAATATTGCTCTTTACAGCATCAGACCTTGCTTTTATCACCAGTCACACCCACAGCTGGGTATTGTTTTTGCTTTGGCTCCATCCCTTCATTCTTTCTGGAGTTATTTCTCCACTGATCTCCAGTAGCATATTGGGCACCTACTGACCTGGGGAGTTCCTCTTTCAGTATCCTATCATTTTGCCTTTTCATACTGTTCATGGGGTTCTCAAGGCAAGAATACTGAAGTGGTTTGCCATTCGCTTCTCCAGTGGACCACATTCTGTCAGACTTCTCCATCATGACCCACCCGTCTTGGGTTGCCCCGCGGGCATGGCTGTTTCACTGAGTTAGACAACTCCGGGAGTTGGTGATGGACAGGGAGGCCTGGTGTGCTGTGATTCATGGGGTCGCAAAGAGTCAGACACGACTGAGCGACTGAACTGAACTGAACTGAACAACTCTATAAAATAGAAAGACAAACAGCACTTGCCAAGTACTCACTATATGTTAGACACTGCCTTAGAATTTTTGCACGTCTTGACTAATGCAACCTTCTTAAAAGCTTCCTTCAGGCAGTCTTGGTTACATATTAAGTAACTAAAGCTCAGAAGAATGAATTAGCTTCTGCATGGTCACATACTATAAGCTAAGGGTCCCCACTGAATCCACATATGGAACTCTGTCCCTTGAACCACATGAGTGGAGTCTGGGTCAACTAAGGCCTAGATATTGGAACAAAAGCATTTCTACAGAAGAGTTGCTCTTAAACAACTTGGTACCTATTTCAGCTTTGTTGCTACCTTTAAAAAAATTTCCAGTTAGGTTCTCAAAAAATCTCTCCAGTTCTACCTACTATTCATCATCTGGATCCACATGATACTTTTATGGTCCCCTGCCTGCAGGTCCTAGGCTTTGGATTTAATTTTTCCTCCTCATTAGCCTTCATTGGAATTGTGCTCAGCAAAGGTCATTCCTGAACTACTGCTTATTTTTATAAGTAAAGTTTTATTGGACTGCAGCCATGCTCAGTTATTTATGTCTATCTGTGGTTTTTTGTTTTTACAATGGCAGAGTTGAATAGTTGCCAGAACAACTAGCTTTCAATCCCTAAATTATTTACTGTTAGGCCCTTTACAAAACAGCTAATCATAATATGCTTTGTCACATCATTTACCTGGGTCCTATGTTTCTATTTATCCCAAGGGCTATTTCAGTTCAATTCCATCTTTGTTCTATGCCCATCAGCATTAAGCCAGCCCTGTCATTCCCTGGCCCACTCCATATGTTGTCATGAACATGAGTTGAGCAAAAGACAGAAGGATAGCTCTGGCCTTGGAGAAGCTCACAGTCACAAGAAACAAGGAAAAACAGAACTGCCTAAAAACAAGGTTGCTGAGGCTACTAGAAACCAATAGACAGATTCTCTCCTTAAAACAGGATTTAATGGTGGCTAGAGTTGAAAAAAAAAAAAAAAAAAAAAACCTTGAGGACAATGTGAAATGAGAAATCTACTGAATCTGGTCATTAGCAGATCACTAGTGACCTTTGGAACTGTATTATGAGGGCTGCAAACCAAATTTCTGGTAGTGAAGAAGATAATGGCTTTACATTATAGGCTGCACTTTCTTCCTGACTAATTTCTCCATGGGCAATTTTGTGATTTTGTTTCCTTATTTAACTGCTATACACATTTAGAAGAGTTAGTTATGCTCATCATCATTTGTAATCAAGCAGCTGTTGCATTTGAAGGATCTCTTGGTAACCACATTGATGCATTTACATTCTAACTGATTGTTTTGTTTGTAGGTTGCATAATTTTTTTTTTCTTTTTATGAAGCTGGGGAGATATAACTTTTGCCCCTATATATGCTCCTTGAATCCCTGATAGCAGAAGTTGGGGAATGTTAGTGAGGTCACATCTTTGCTGGTAGACAGAGAGATCAATGGCTTTCAGGTGATAATGAGATGTCTTCAGAATTTATACCATTGTGAGAGAGCTGATGGTTCCCTGCTGAGCCATTAGAACTTTCCTTTAAACAGACAACAAAAGGTATACATTTCCAGCCTGCATAAATTTTAGTCATCAGGCTTGGATATTCAGTAAATAGCGGAAATTTAAGCCTTCTCAATCATGAACTTCTTCCCCTCTACCTTCAAACTTTCATGTCTCTAACCTCAAAGAAAAATGTTCCTCTTCTTTCCCAGATTTGCTTTTGACCCCAGTTCCTATCACCTCCTCCAGGCATGCATCATTCATCCCATCTCTGCACTGTTTTTAACTTTTCTTCCAAGGCTTCATCTCTTCAGTCTATGAATATATTTAAGCTTCTCCCCTCCCCAAGGAAAATGTCTTACTTGGCCCTCCTTTTCTCTCAAGTTATTGCACTCCAAACCATCACTACACTTTTACTGTAAAACTTTCTAAAAGAGAATCCTAGTCTCTATTAGCTCTTTAACATTTTTCTCTCCTTCATTCAACTGGTTTAGTTCCCCCTTAGCTTCCCTGGCATGGAGAAGGCGATGGCACCCCACTCCAGCGCTCTTGCCTGGAAAATCCCATGGACGGAGGAGCCTGGTAGGCTGCAGTCCATGGGGTCGCCAAGAGTTGGACACGACGGAGCGACTTCACTTTCACTTTTCACTTTCATGCATTGGAGAAGGAAATGGCAACCCACTCCAGTGTTCTTGCCTGGAGAACCCCAGGGATGGGGGAGCCTGGTGGGCTGCCGTCTATGGGGTCGCACAGAGTCGGACACGACTGAAGTGACTTAGCAGCATCAGCAGCAGTAGCTTCCCTGGTGGCTCAGACTGTAAAGCGTCTGCCTACAATGAGGGATACCAGGTTCAATCCCTGGGTCGGGAAGATCTCCTGGAGAAGGAAATGGCAACCTACTCCAGTATTCTTACCTGGAAAATCCCATGGACAGAGGAGCCTGATAATCTATAGTCCATGGGGTTGCAAAGAGTTGGACACAACTGAGTGACTTCACTTTGCTGTTTAAAATATTTGGAAAAGGTCATGCGTGGTCTCCCAACTGCCAATCTATTAACATCTTCTTAGTGCCCTCCCAGCTTGCCGCTTAAGCCGGCTGATCCCTTTCCTGACACTCTCATATTGTGTCCCTGGGATCAAATGTTTCTGGTTCTTCTCCCTCCCCGATCACTTGTTTCTGAGTCATTATTATGAAATGCCATTTCTCTACTCCTTACCGATGGGTTTCTTCAGATTTCTATTCTACGCCTTCTTTTCATTCTAATTTCATAAATTCTTCCTGAGATGCTTTATCCCCACTAATAAATTCATCTATCTTGAAATGCTCAAACAAATCCCCAAATTATATCTTGCTCTTGAGCTCCAGACCGGTACTGCTTTTTGTAATGATGGGAATGTTTTTTCACACTGTGTGATACAGTTGCCTCCTGCCACATGTGGCTATTAAGTACTTGAAAAGTGGCTAATGTGATGAACTGAATTTTTTGTTTTATTTAAGTTTGTTTTCCATTTCAATAGCCACATGTGGCTAGTGACTACTGTGTTTGAGGCTAAATAGCCTCTGTTTAAATCTCCTATTGGATAATTCCTTTTCACTTTTCACCTCAATATATCACAAACCAAAGTTGCCATCTAATTTGTCAAATATCTCCTCTTCTTGAGTTCCTCCTTTTGTTAAATAGCATCATCATCTAAACATTTACCTAAATAACAAATCTCAGAATCAGATTTGATTTTTTTTTTTAATTTTCCTCATGCTGACAATCAGTTGTTTCTATTCTGAAAACATGTCAAATCTGATCTCTCCTTTTACTACTGATGATTCTGCCTTCCTTTCAGCACTCATTATTAATGACTTGCAATACATTGTTCAGTCATTTGACACACACAGACATGTACACACACACACACACACACACACACACCCCTATGCTTGGACTTGATATTTGCCATTTTAAATGACATGACACTTCCATTTTTTGTAAGAGGGTCTTTATATCTGGGGAGATAATCCTGGTTCTGAAGTTGAAAAGAATAAGATATTAAAGCCAACTTTAAAGAAATGTTGAATTCTTTAGACTTTTCTATGCTCTGGGCAATGTTTGTAATCCCAGATCCCTATTATTTCACATACCACCCGTGGCACAAATTAATGTTGCACTGGCAGCTACTAATCCTTCACTTTTCCTCCATAAAGGTCAACTCATAGTTTACTTCTACTTCTCTTCCCCTCTAGTGATTTGAGGAATGAATATAATATGTGCTGCTGTTGTTGTTCACTTGCTAAGTCATGCCCAACTCTTTGCAACTCCATGGGCTGCCACACACCAGCCTCCCCTGTCCTTCACTATTTCCCAGAGCTTGCTCAAATCATGTCCATTGAGTTGGTGATGTTACCTAATCATCTCATCCTCTGCTGCCCTCTTCTCCCTTTGCCTTCCATCTTTCCCAGCATCAGGGTCTTTTCCAATGAGTTGGCTCCCCTCATCAGGTGGCCAAAATATTGAAGCTTCAGCTTTAGCATCAATTCTTCCATCAGGGTTGATTTCCTTTAGGATTTGATCTCCTTGTGGAAAAGAGATTCTGAACAGTCTTCTCCAGCACCACAATTCAAAATTTAGTGCTTAGCCTTCTTTATGGTCCAACTCTCTTAGTGTACATGACTACTGGAAAAGCCATGGCTTTGACTATATAATCTTTGTCAGCAAAATGATGTCTCTGCTTTTTAGTATGCTGTCTGCTGCTGCTGCTGCTAAGTTGCTTCAGTCCTGTCCGACTCTGTGCGACCCCATAGACTGCATCCCACCAGGCTCTCCCGTCCCTGGGATTCTCCAGGGAAGAACAGTGGAGTGGGTTGCCATTTCCTTCTCCGATGTATGAAAGTAAAAAGTGAAAGTGAAGTCACTCAGTATGTCCAACTCTTTGCGACCCCATGGACTGCAGCCTACCAGGCTCCTCCATCCATGGGATTTTCCAAGTAAGAGCACTGGAGTGGGGTGCCATTGCCTTCTCCGAGTATGCTGTCTAGGTTTGTCATTTTCCACAGTTTGTTGTGGAAAAGCTTTAGCATATCAATGAAGCAAAGGTAGCACACAAAAGCTTTAGCATATCAATGAAGCAAAGGTAGATGCTTTTCTGAAATTCCCTTGCTTTTTCTATGATCGAATGGATGTTGGCAATTTGATCTCTAGTTCCTTTTTTTAATCCCAGCTTGTACATATCAAATTTCTAGTACTGCTGAAACGTAGCTTGAAAAATTTTGAGCATTACCTTTCTAGCCTGTGAAATAAGTGCAATTGTACAGTAGCTTGAATATATTTTGGCATTGCCTTTCTTTGGAATTGGAATAAAAACTTACCTTTTTCAGTCCTGTGGCCACTGCTGAGTTCTCCAATTTTGCTGGCATATTGAGCTCAACACTTTAACAGTATCGTCTTTTAGGATTTTCAAAAATTTATTTATTTTTAATTGAAGGATAACTTCTTTACAATATCATGTTGGTTTCTACCATACATCAACATGAATCAGCCATAGATGTACATATATCCCTTCCCTCTTGAACTTTCCTCCCACCTTCCACCCCATCCTACCCTCTAGGTTGTTTTAGAGCCCTGGTTTGAGTTCCCTGAGTCATACAGCAAACTCTTATTGGCTATTTGACATATGGTAGTGTACATATTTCCATGCTGCTCTCTCCATTTATTCCAACCTCTCCTTCCTTTCCCTGTCCATGTCCATAAGTCTGTCCTCTATGTCTGTGTCTCCATTGCTGCTTTGCAAATAGGTTCATCATTATCATCTTTCTAGATTCCATATATATGCATTAAAATATATTTTTTCCTCTTTCTGACTTACTTCACTCTGTATAATAGGCTCTAAGTTCACCCACTTCATTATAACTGGTTCAAATGCATTCCTTTTTATGTCTGAGTAATTTATTCCATTGTACACATGTACCACAGTTTCTTTATCCATTCATCTGTCAATGGTCATATAGGTTGCTTCCATGCCTTAGCTATTATAAATAGTTCTGGGATGAACATTGGCATACATATGTCTTTTTCAGTTTTGGTTTTCTCAGGTTATATGCTTCATTGTGGGACTGTTGGATCATATGGTAGTTTTATTTCTAGTTTTGAAAAGAATCTTATACTGTCTTCCATAATGGATGTATAAATTTAAATTCCCACCAACAGTGCAAGAGAGTTCCTTTTTCTCCACACCTTTTCCTGTATTTATTGTTTGTGGATTTTTTGATGATGGCCATTCCAACAAGTGTGAGGTGATATCTCATTGTAGGTTTGATTTGCATTTCTTTAATAATGAGTGACGTTGAGCATCTTTTCATGTATTTATTAGCCATCTGTATGTCATCTTTGAATAAATATTTGTTTAGTCTTTTGCCCACTTTTTGATTGGGTTATTTGTTTTTCTGGTATTGAGTTGTATGAGTTGCTTGTATATTTTGCAAATTACTCCTCGTCAGTTGCTTCATTTGCTATTATATTCTCCCATTCTAAGGGTTGTCTTCTTTTTAGTTTTATTTGTTGTGCAAAAGCTTTTATGTTTCATTAGGTCTCAATTGTTTATTTTTTGTTTTTTATCTTCATTAGTCTAGGATACGGGTCATAGAGGATCTATCTTTTAAGATTTTTAAATAGTTCAGCTGGAATTCCATCACTTCCACTAGCTTTGTTCATGGTAATGCTTTCTAAGGCCCACTTGACTTTACACTCCAAGATGTCTGTCTCAAGGTCAGTGACTACACTTTCATAGTATTCTGGGTAATTAAGACCTTTTTTGTACAGTTCTTCTCTGAATTCTTGCCACCTCTTCTTAATCTCTTCTGCTTCTGTTAGGTCCTTGTCATTTCTGTCCTTTATTGTGTCCATCTTTGTATGAAATATTCCCTTGATATCTCCAGTTTTCTTAAAGAGATCTCTAGTCTTCCCCATTCTATTGTTTTCCTCTATTTCTTTCCATTGTTCACTCAAAAAGACTTTTTTGTCTCTCCTTGCTGTTCTCTGGAACTCTGCATTCAGTTAAGGTAAACCTTTCTCTCTCTCCTTTACCTTTCACTTTTCTTATTTTCTCAACTATTTGTGAGGCCTCCTCAGACAACCATCTTGCATTTCTCTTTTTTGGGGATGATTCAGGTCACTGCCTCTGGTACAGTGTTACAAACTTTTGCCCATAGTTTTTCAGGCACTGTCTACCTGATCTAAATCTCTGTCTTGAATCTGTCATCTCCACTGTATAATCATAAGGGCATATCTAAATGGCCTAGTGGTTTTCCTGACTTTCTTCAAATTAAGCCTGAATTTTGCAATAAGGAATTCATGATCTGAGCCATAGTCAGCTCTAGGTCTTGTTTTTGCTGACTGTATAGAGCCTCTCTATCTTTGGCTGCAAAGGGTATAATCAATCTGATTCCGACATTGACCATCTGGTGATGTCCATGAGTAGAATTGTCTTTGTATTGTTGGAAGAGGGTGTCTGCTATGACCAGTGAGTTCTCTTGACCAAACTCTATTAGCCTTTGCCCTGCTTCATTTTGTACTCCAAGGCCAAACTTGCCCTTTATTCCAGGTATCTCTTGACTTCCTCCTTTTGCATTTCAATTCCTTGTGATGAAAAGGACTTTTTTTTTTTTTTTTTTTTTGATGTCAGTTCTAGAAGGTCTTGTATGTCTTCATAGAACTGTTCAGCTTCTTTGCCATTAGTGGTCAGGCCATAGACTTGGATTACTGTGATGTTGAATGGCTTGCCTTGTAAATGAACCTAGATCATCATTCTGTCATTTTTGATATTGCACCCAAGTGCTGCATTTCAGATGCTTTTGTTGCCTGTGAGGGCTATTGCATTTCTTATAAGGTATTTTTGCCCACAGTAGTACATATAATAGTCATATGAATTCTATTCACCTATTCCATCCATTTTAGTTCACTGATTCCTAAGATGTCAAAGTTCAATCTTGCCATCTCCTGCTTGACCACATCCAATTTACCTTGATTCATGGACCTAACATCCCATGTTTCTATGCAACATTGTTCTTTACAGCATCAGGCTTCACTTTCACCACAAGGCACATCCACAACTGACCTAGTTCTGCTTTGGCCCAGCTACTTCCTTCTTTCTGGAGCTGGTAGTAGTTGCCTTTCACTCTTTCCCAGTAGCATATTGAACATCTTCTGACCTTGGGGTCTCATATTCCAGTGTCATATATTTTTGCCTTTTTATACTGTCCATGAGGTTCTTGTGAAAATAATACTGGAGTCGTTTGCCTTTCCCTCTTCCAGTGGGCCACACTTTGTCTGAACTCTTCAATACGACCTGTCCATCTTGGATGGTCCTGCACAATATTGCTCATGGCTTCCTTCAGTTATGCAAGCCCCTTTGCCACAACAAGGCTGTGATCCATGAAGGGAATCACAATAGTTTAATTCTCCTCCTCATCCTGTAATGCTTGGAGAAACGACTATAATGTGTAGTTAGACTGACTAATATATTTTTGGCCACAAAGCCATTTTGAGGAGCAGACTTCCAGTTCTACTGAAACCATAAAACTGACCCTGAAAAGGAATAAACTTAGAATTGCCAGTGTCAGAGCCAAGAGCTCCATGCCATTTCACTTACAGGGTACCAGCCTCTGACGTTCTCCTCAATCCCAAGGCCCAATATAGAAGTCAAAGGGTCCACACAACACACAAAGGAATAGGAATGTACAGGGAAATCTTGGGAATCCAACAAAGCAACAGTCATATGTCATCTATGGTTGATGCTGTTTTTCTAATTGCTTGTTTTTAGTTAAAAGTCAAAAATATTCTTTTGCTTAAGTTATGAGAATTGGAATTGTTACTTTTGCTTTCAACACACTCATGAAGAGAAAGTCACAGCTCATGGTGCAGAGGACAAAGGCCAGTGTGTAGCTTGCAGCCATCTGGACAGGAGATCGAAAAAGAGAAAGTCATCTTAAATTAAGGCTGTTCTGTGGACCACAAAATTAATACTCTTCTCTCTTGCCTGAATAATTTTAATAATTTAATTAGTCTTCTTACCTCTGGCCATTTCTTCTGTCTTCTATCTATATATTGCCCTAGTTTTGCTAATGAAATATAATCCTTCTCTAGTTTGCATTGCTCAAAAAAATGAAGTCCTAAAGTTTGAAATAACTTACAGGATCACTAGTAATCTGACCCTTACACAAATGATGGCCCCAATTTTATTATCCCTCCCACCTACCCAATGCCATGAGTTTTTTAGGCATTTGCTAGAAATCAAAGTTGATGCCCTTCTCTGCACCAGAACTATGCATAACAAGGAGGAGATTTCAGGAGCCCAGAGGTACTTAGAAATCAGTCAAATGTTTTATTTCATATTTAGTCACTATATCAAATTATACCATACAATAAATATTTAGATAATATCAGGTTTCAGCTCTTTTCTTGTGAAACTTATCTTTTTGTTTTTTGTCAAATGTTGGAACTCACTGGATCCTCCTCTCTCCATTCCACAAGGAGTTTTGCATCAAATCAGATGTATGCTTCCGTGAAGGGAAGTACACTGATACATGCCTACCTATTGAATAACCCTGAAAACATTCTACTAATTTTAAAAACCTAGACACAGATGTCATACATTGTATGAAATATCCAGAATGGGAAAAGCCTAGAGACAGAAAATAGATTAGATTGTCATTAGTAGGGGGAAGGAAAAATGGACAGTGACTGCTAATGGGCATGGGGCTTCTTTTAGAGCAATAAAAATGTTCTGGAATATAATGGTAAATTTTATAGTGCTGATGGTTGTACATATATTTAAAACATACTGAATATACTTTAAAAGGATTAATATTATACGAATTATTTTCCAAAGAAAAGAACCTACTTAAGTAACTCTCATATTCTAACAGCCAAGACTGAAAACAACACAGTTGTTTTTCCATGGGTGAATAGCTGGTCCATTCACTGTGGTATTTTTGTACTATGTAATGTTACTAGTGATCAATTGGAGCAAACTACTGATATAATCAACTACCTGGAAAACTTTCAGAGAATTATACCTAGTGAAAAACGAGAGCCAATCCCCCAAACTTTTATACTGTATAATTCATCTACATAACATTATTGCATTGACAAAATTATAGAAATGAGAAATAGGATTAGTGATTGATTCATCAGTAGGGTTAAGAATAGAGACACAGACCTAAAGAACAGATTTTGGACACAGTGGGGGAAGGAGAGGGCATGACAAATTGAAAGAGTAGCATTGACCTATATACACTACCATGTGTAAAATAGATAGTCAGTGACACATATATACTATCATGTGTAAAATAGATAATCAGTGTGCTGTATGGGCACAGGATTTAAACCCGGTGCTCTGTGAAAGGCTAGAGGTATGGGATGGGGTGAGAGGTTAGGCGGGGGTTAAGGAGGGAAGGGACATATGTGTATCTGTGGCTGATTCACATTGTTGTATGGCAGAAACCATGCAACCTTGTAAAGTAAATTTCCCACAATTAAAAATAAATCAAAAAGAAAAAAAAAAAAGAATGGAAGAGGGATGTATGGGAGGAAAGTGGGCATGACTATGTCAGGGCAACAAGGAGGGTTGTTGTGGTAATGATAGCATTCTGCATCTTTGTTATATCAATGTCATTATCCTGCTTGTTTACATTGTAGTATAATTTTACAAGATGTTACCATTAGGGGAGGGCTTTCTAGATGGTACTAGTGGTAAAGAACCTGCCTGCCAATGCAGGAGACATAAGAGAAGCAGGTTCAGTACCTGGGTCAGGAAAATATCTTGAATGGGGCATGGCAACCCATCCCAGTATTTTTGCCTGGAGAATCCCATGGACAGAGGGGCTTAGTGAGGTACAGTCCATAGGGTCCCAAAGAGTCAGACAGAACTGAAATGACTTAGCATGCACTCATGCACCATTAGAAGAAATTAGGTAAAGGGCACATAGAATCTCTCTGTATCATTTGTTACCATTGCATGTAAATCTACAATTAATCTAAAATAGTTTAATTTAAAAATAAACAACTTCTGAAGTTAATCCTTGGAGGTATTTGCCAGTTAAAATTCAATAGAAGAATGAGAACACTCTAAGATATAACCACAGCACTTAACCATCTGTAGAAGAAGTAACTCAGTCTGAAAGAAAATGTCAGTGAGATTGCCTAAATACTGAACAGGAGCTTCTGGGAATATGGAATGAGGAGAGTCAAATCAAAGGAATCTCCCAGTGTAAAGGCGTATTTTGCTAGAATGTTTAGCTGATATGAAAGTTCAAAACTTCAGGGATGTTCATTGGACTTTGGGAAAGGGAACTTAATAGGCAGTTTTATGTGTCAACTTGGCAAGGTTACAGTCCTCACTAAATAAAAATCTAGATGTTACTGTGAAGGCATTTTGCAGACATGATTAGCATTCATTAGCAGTTGCCTCTAAGTAAGAAGATTATCCTAAATAATCTGGTTGGGACTAAATCCAGCAGTTAAAGAGAAGAATTAAACTTTCCCCAAAGAAGAAATTCTACCTGCAGATTGCAGTTTCAGCTCATTCCCAGGATTCCAGATTGCCCTTCTTCATGGCTTGCCCTGAAGATTTTGGATTTGCCTAGCCAGGACTGATATTGAAGTTGAAACTCCAATATTTTGGTCACCTGAAGTGAAGAAATAACTCATCTGAAGAGACCCTGATGCTGGGAAAGATTGAAGGCGGGAGGAGAAGGGACAACAGAGGATGAGGTGGTTGGATGGAACCACCGACTCAGTGGACATGAGTTTGGTTAAACTCCAGGAGCTGGTGATGGACAGGGAGCCTGGTGTGCTACAGTCCATGGGGTCACAATGAGTCAGACACGACTGAGCAACTGAACTGAACTGAGCCAGCCCCTACGATGCATAAGCCAATTTCATGCAATAAATCTCTTAATGTATAATATATTTCCCTACATCTCTGGAGGAAGCTGACTGACAGATGGGTTTGTTGCATTTAAAAATAAAACCAGGAAATGGAAGATGGTGGAGGAGTAAGACGGAGAGATCACCTTCCTCCCCACAGATACATCAAAAATTCATCAGAATACGGAACAACTCCTACAGAACAATTTCTGAACAATAGCAGAAGACCCCAAACTTCCAAAAAGGTAAAGTGATCTCCTTAGAATGAGGTAGGGCAAAAAATAAAGGCATAAAAAGAGACAACGGATTTCAGGACAGGGGCTTGTGCCCTGAAAGAGGGAGTCATGAAAGAGGAAAAGTTCTCACACACTAGGAAACCCCATCATAGATGGGGCCAGGTGGGAGCTTCAGAACCATCAGAGAGGATGGAGTGCAACCGTGGGGGCTCAGAGGGCAAAACAGAGAAAATTCACCATAGAAATTATTGCTGAAGACCATTTTTCAGAAGAGGATGGGGGCAAGGTGCTCAGACATAGGCTCAGACCCCAGGAAAAGGCTTGGGGTTGGCTGCCATGTGGATACTCTGAGAGGATTACTTCCACCCAGCTATGGAATTAAATGTGACTGCCACTACCAAGGAGTTCCCAGGTGGTGCTAGTGGTAGAGAACTCCCCTGCCAATGCAGGGGAAGAGACACGGGTTTGATCCCTGCGTCAGGAAGATCCACTGGAAAAGGGCATGGCAAGCGACTCCAATATTTTTGCCTGGAGAATCCCATGGACATAGGAGTCTGGCAGACTACAGTTCATAGGATCGCACAGAGTCAGACAGCCTTGAAGCAACAGCACACACATACGCCACTGCCAAAGGTGGGGAATGTGCAAGGGGCAGCTACAAAATGCTGCTAATGCAGTCCTGATCCAAGAGGCGGGAGCTACCACCAGGCTGTGAGCAGGCACAGGTTACTTCCCATACCTTGCTGGGAGATGAACAGCTTAGATGTTCTTAGGGACCCACAACCTGGGGCCAGTTCCTCTGGGAGAGCTCACAACTCTTCTCAGATTGTAACAGCATCCAACAGGTCTCTACTTCCACAGGCACTCCCTGGTACCTCCCAATTGTGGTTGCCATACCCTCCCCTCTCCTCAGCCTGAGCAAGCAAGTGAGCCCTAATAAGCCTTGGGCTTTGTCCTCTCAAAGGATTAGACAGTGGAAGTGACAAATAGATTTAAGGGATTAAATCTGATAGAGTGCCTAAAGAACTATGGACAGAGGTTCATGACTTTATGCAGGAGGCAGGGATCAAGACATTGAACAAAGCTAGTGGAGGTGATGGAATTCCAGTCAAGCTATTTCAAATCCTAAAAGATGATGCTGTGAAAGTGTTGCACTCAATATATCAGCAAATTTGGAAAATGCAGCAGTGGCCACAGAACTAGAAAAGGTCAGTTTTCATTCCAATCCCAAAGAAAGGCAATGCCAAAAAATGCTCAAACTACTGCACAATGGCACTCACCTCACATGCTAGAAAGTAATGCTCAAAATTCTTCAAGCCAGGCTTCAACAGTATGTGAACCATGAACTTCCAGATGTTCAACATCTGAAAGGATGGGGAACATGTGTACACCCATGGCGGACTCATGTTGATGTATGGCAAAACCAATACAATATTGTAAAGTAATTAGCCTCCAATTAAAATAAATAAATTTATATTTAAAATTAAAAAAAAAGAAAAGAAAAGGCAGAGGAACCAGAGATCAAATTACCAACATCCATAGGATCATCAAAAAACCAATAGAGTTACAGAGTAACATCTACTTCTGCTTTATTCACTACGCCAAGCCTTCAACTGTGTGGATCACAACAAACTGTGGAAAATTCTGAAAGAGATGGGAATACCAGACCACCTGACCTGCCTCCTGAGAATTTTGTATGCAGGTCAAGAAATAACAGTTAGAACTGGACATGGAACAACAGACTGGTTCCAAATAGGAAAAGGAGTACGTCAGGGCTCTATATTGCCACCCTGCTTATTTAACTTTTGTGCAGAGAGCATCGTGAGAAATGCTGGGCTGAAGGAAGCACAAGCTGGAATCAAGATTGCTGGGATAAATATCAATAACCTCAGATATGCAGATGACAACATCCTTATGGTAGAAATCGAAGAAGAACTGAAGAGCCTCTTGAAGAAAGTGAAAGAGGAGAGGGGAAAAGTTGGCTTAAAACTCAATATTCAAAAAACTAAGATCATGGCATCTGGTCCCATCACTTCATGACAAATAGATGGGAAAACAATGGAAACAGTGACAGACTTTATTTTTTTGGGCTTCAGAATCACTGCAGATGGTGACTGCAGCCATGAAATTAAAAGATGCTTGCTCTTTGGAAAAAAGCTATGATGAATCTACTTAGCATATTTAAAAGCAGAGATATTACTTTGCCAACAAATTTCTGTCTGGTCAAAGCTATGGTTTTTCCAGTAATCATGATGAATGTGACAGTTGGACTAAAAGGAAGGCTGAGCACCAAAGAATTGATGCTTTTGAACTGTGGTGTTGGAGAAGACTCTTGAGAGTCCCTTGAACTGCAAGGAGATCCAACCAGTCCATCCTAAAGGAAATCAGTCCTGAATATTCAATGGAAGGGCTGATGCTGAAGGTGAAGCTCCAATACTTTGACCATCTGATGCGAAGAACTGACTCATTTGAAAAGACCCTGATGCTGGGAAACATTGAAGGCGAGAGGTTAAGGGGATGACAGAGATGATTGGATGGTATCACCAACTCGATGGACATGAGTTTGAGTAAGCTCCAGGAGTTGGTTATGGACAGGGAAGCCTGGAGTTCTGCAGTCCATAGGGTCACAAAGAGTTGGAAACGACTGAGTGACTGAACTGAACTGAACTGAACTTTGTCCTCATGTCTGGACAGGGAACAAACTACGGACTTTAGGGGCAACTATGAACTTTAGCAGCAAATATAAGCTGGAGTAATGCCAGATTTGAAACTTAGCGATCCCCACACTGCTCGGTACAAGTCCAGAAACCTTCCTAGAAATGTTAGAGGATTTTGGTGTGAGTCTCACTGGGTGTTCCGGCTGTTGAGTATTGCCTTAACCAAGTGTCTTGCGGTTTTGTCTTCTGTGCTGTGTGGCTTGTGAGGTGTTGTTGCTACAGTAAGTGTCAGCCTGAACCCCTAAGATAGGAGATATGAGCCCAAGACTTTGATTCACCAGTGAACTGCCAACCCCAGGGAACATTAATAGATGACAGTCCTCCCAAAGGCTTCCATCTCAGCACTGAAACCAAGCCCACCCAAAGGTCAGCAAGTTCCAGTGTCCTGACACTCCACACCAGTCCTTCAGCAAAACAGGATCACAATCCTGCACATTAGCAGATAGGCTGCCCAAAGTTATGCCAAATCCATAGACAGCCCAAAACACACTGCTGGGCATGGCACTGCCCTTCAGAGAAAAAAATCCAGCTCTATCCACCAGAACACAGGCACAAGTCTCCCCAGCCATGCATGAAACCTTCACAAGGCACTGCTTCAACCCCATCCATGGGAAGCAGACTCCACAATTAAGAGGAAATGTGACTTTCCAGACTGCAGAACGGAGACCCTAAACACAGTTGTTGTTGTTGTTCAGTTGCTAAGTCATGTCTTACTCTTTATGACCCCATGGACTTCAGCAGTCCAGGCTTCCTTGTCCTTCACTGTTTCCCAGAGTTTGCTCAAACTCACATCCACTGAGTTTGAGTAAGATCTACATCCATCCAACCATCTCTTCCTCTGTTATCCATCCCCTTCTCTCCTGCCCTCAATCTTTCCCAGCATCAGGGTCTTCTCCAATGAGTTGGCTCTTCACATCAGGTGTCCAAAATATTGGAGCTTCAGCTTTAGCATCAGTGCTTTCAGTGAATATTCAGGGTTGATTTCCTTTAGTATTGACTAGTTTGAATTCCTTGCTGTCCAAGGGATTCTCAAGAGTTTCTCCAACACTACAATTCAAGAGCATCAATTTGCCAATTCTCAGCCTACTTTCTTATCCAGCTTTCACATGCATACGTGACTACTGGAAAAAAACATAGCTTTGACCATATGGACCTTTGTTGGCAAAAGGATATTTCTGCTTTTTAATATGCTATCTAGTTTTGTCAAAGCTTTTCTTCCAAGAAGCAGGTGCCCTTTAATTTTATGGCTGCAGTCACTGTCTGCAGTGATTTTGGAGCCCAAGAATATAAATTCTGCCACGATTTCCACTTTTTCCACATCTATTTGCAAACTAAACAAAATGAAAATACAGAGAAATATGCAGCAGGTGAAGGAACATGATAAAAACTCACAAGACCAAGAAATGAGGAGTAATAGGTGGTGTACCTGAAAAAGAATTCAGAGTAATGACAGTAAAGATGATGCAAAATCTTGAAAACAAAATGAGGGCATAGATAAACAGACTGGAGGCACGAATTGAGAAGATACAAAAAATGTTTAACAGTGACCTAGGACAATTAAAGAATAAACAATCAACCATAAACAATGCAATAACTGATATTAAAAATACACTGGAGGGAACTAACAGTAGAGTAAATGAGGCAGAAGGACAGATAGTGAGCTAGAAGATAGAATGGTGGAAATAACTGAAGTAGAGCTGAATAAAGAAAAGAGGATAAAAAGAAATTAGGACAGTCTCAGAGACTTCTGAGACAACATGAAGCACACCAACATTCCAATCATAGACATCAGAGAAGAAGAAGACTAAAGGAAAGGGCATGAGGAAATATTCAAGGAGATTATATTCGAAAAGTTCCCTAAAATGGGAGAGGAAATAACCACTCAAGTCCAAGAAGTCCAGAGAGTTCCATTCAGGATAAACCTAAGAAGAAACATGCCAAGACACATATTGATCAAACTAACAAAAATTAAATACAAAGAAGAAATATTAAAAACAACAAATAACATACAAGAGAACCCTCATAAGGCTAACAGCTGATCTTTCAACAGAAACTCTGCAGGTCAGAAGGGAATGTCAGGATATATTTAAAGTGATGAAAGGGGAAAACCTGCAACCAAGATTATTCTATCCAGCAAGGACCTCATTCAGATTCAAACAAGAAATCAAAAGCTTTACAGACAGACAAGTAAAAGCTAAAAGGATTCAGCACTATGAAACCAGCTCTTCAACATATGCTAAAGGAACTTCTCTAGACAAGAAACATAGAAAATGCCCATAAAAGCAAATCTAAAACAATAAGGCAAATGCTAACAGGATATACTTATCAATAATTACCTTAAATGTAAATGGGATAAGTGCTCCAACCAAAAGACACAGATTGGCTGAATGGATACAAAAACAAGACCCTGATATATGCTGGTTTCAAGAGACCCATTACTTTGCCTACAAACATCTGTATAGTGAAAGCTACGATTTTTCCAGTAGTCAAGTAAGGATGTGAGAGTTGGACCATAAAAAAGGCTGAGTGACGAAGAACACATATGATGTGTTCAGTATCTAACTGTGATGCTGAAGAAAACTCTTGAGAGTCCCTTGGACTGCAAGGAGATCAAATCAGTCAATCCTAAAGAAAATCAACCCTGAATATTCATTGGAAGAACTGATGATGAAGTTGAAACTCCAATAGTTTGGCCACTTGATGCAAAGAACTGACTCATTGGAAAAGACCTTGATGCTAGGAAAAATTGAAGGTAGGAGGAAATGGGATGACAGAGGATGAGATGGTTGGGTGGCATCACCAACTTGATATACATGAGTTTGAGCAGGCTCCAGGAGATGATGAAGGACAGAGGAGCCTGGTATGCTGCAGTCCAGGGGGTCGCAAAGAGTCAGACACGACTAAGTGACTGAACAACAAGAGACCCACCTCAAACCTAGTGACACATACAGATTGTGAAACATGTATAATATCATATAAGAAACGAATCGCCAGTCCAGGTTTGATGCAGGATACAGGATGCTTGGGGCTGGTGCATTGAGATGACCCAGAGGGATGGTACGGGGAGGGAGGTGGGAGGGAGGTGGGAGGGGGGTTCAGGACGGGGAACACGTGTACTCCCGTGGTGGATTCATGTTGATGTATGACAAAACCAATACAATATTGTAAAGTAATTAGCCTCCAATTAAAATAAATAAATTTAAATTTAAAAAAGAAAGAAAGTGAGGGGTTGGAAAAAGATATTCCAGGTAAATAGAAATCAAAAGAAAGAGGGAGCAGCAATACTGTATCAGATAAAATAGACTTTAAAATAAAGACTGTTACAAGAGATAAAGAAGGACACTGCATAGTGATCAAGGCATTAATCCAAGAAAAAGATATAACAATTATAAATATGCATGTACCTAATATATGAGCACCTCAAATACTTAAGGCAAATGCTAACAACTGTTAAAGGGGAAATCGACAGTAACACAATAATAGTGGGGGACTTTAATATCCCACTCACACGAATAGACAGGTCATCCAGACAGAAAGTTAATATGGAAACACAAGTTTTAAATGATATATGGACCAGTTGGGTCTAATTGATATCTACAGTACATTTCATCCAAAAGCAATATATTTAATTTTTTCTCAAGTGCACATTAAACATTCTACAGGATAGATCACATTTTGAGTCACAAATCAAGCCTTGGTAAATTTAGAGATATTGAAGTCAATTCAAGAATCTTTTCTGATCACAATGGGGAGGGGGGGTACAAACAAACTATAAAAAACACAAACACATGGAAGCTAAACAACATGCTTCTGAATAACCAACAGATCACTGAAGAAATCAAGAAAAGAAATCAAAATATGTCTAGAAACAAATGACAATGAAAACTAGACAACTCAAAACCTATGAGATGCAGTAAAAGCAGTGCAAAGAGGGAAGAGTATAGCAATGCAAGCCTAGGTCAAGAAACAAAACAAATAAATAACCTAACCATACATCTAAGGCAACTAGAAAAAGAACAACAACAAAATAACCAAACAAACAGTTAGTAGAAGGAAAGAAATCATAAAGATCATGCATGTAATGGCACCTTATATTTGACAAAGGAGCCAAAAATATACAGTGGAGGAAAGACAGTCTCTTGAACAAATAGTTCTGGATAAATTGGTCAGCTAAGTGTAAAAGAACAATATTAGAACAATTCCTAACACCATACTAAAGACCTAAGCATAAGACCAGAAACTATAAAACTCATCAAGGAAAACATAGGCAGAAGACTCTGACATAAATAACAATAAGATCCTCTATGGCCTGTCTTCTAGAGAAAAGGAAACAAAACCAAAAATGGAACCTAATTAAGCTTAAAAACTTTTGCACAATGAGGGAAACTACACACAAGACAAAAAGGCAATGCTCAGAATGGGAGAAAATAATGGCTAATGAAATGACTGACAAATAATTAATCTCCAAAATATACAAACAGCTTGTGTAGCTCAATACCAGAATATTTTCTGCCCAATCAAAAAGTGGATAGAAGACCTAAGCAGAGATTTCTCTAAAAAAAAAAAAAAATACAGATGGCTAATAAAATGAAAATATGCTCAACATGACTCATTATTCAGTTCAATTCAGTTCAGTCTCTCAGTCGTGTCCAACTCTTTATGACCCCTTGGACTGAAGCATACAAGGCTTCCCTGTCCATCCCACCAACTCCCAGAGCTTGCTCAAACTAAGTCCATCAAATCGGTGATGCCACCCAACCATCTCATCCTCTGTCATCCCTGTCTCCTACTGCTTTCAATCTTTCCCAGCATCAGAGTCTTTTCTAAGGAGTCAGTTTTTCTCATCAGGTGGCCAAAGTATTGGAGTTTCAGCTTCAACATCAGTCCTTCCAATGAATATTCAGGGCTGATTTCCCTTTAGGAGGGACTGGTTGGATTTCCTTGCAGTCCAAGGGACTCTCAAGAGTCTTTTCCAACACCATAGTTCAAAGGCATCTATTCTTTGGCACTCAGCTTTCTTTATGGTCCAACTCTCACATCCATACACGACTACTGGAAAAACCACAGCTTTGACTAGACAGACCTTTGTTGGTCAAGTAATGTTTCTGCTTTTAAATATGCTGTCTAGGTTTGGCATAGCTTTTCTTCCAAGGAAAAAGTGTCTTTTAATTTCATGGCTACCAACACCATGTGCAGTGATTTTGGAGCCCAAGAAAATCAGTGAAATGCAAATCAAAATTACAATGAAGTATCATCTCACATTGGTCAGAATGACCATCATCAAAAATCTAAAACAATAAATGCTGGAGAGGGTATGGAGAAAAGGGAACCCTCTTGCACTGTTAATGGGAATGCAAATTGATACAGTTACTATAGACAATGACATGGAGATTTCTTTAAAAGCTAGTGATAAAACTATCATATGACCCAGAAATCCCACTACTAGGCATATACCCTCAGGAAACCATAATTGAAAAAGACACATGTACTCCAATGCTCATCCCAGCACTAACAATAGCTAGGACATGGAAGATGGCCATTGATAGATGAATGGATAAGGAAGTTGTGGTATATATAGACAATGGAATATTACTAAGCTATAAAAAAGGAACACACTTGAATCAGCTCTACTGAGGCAGATGAACCTATAACCTATTATACAGAGTGAAGCAAGTCAGAAAGAGAACGACAAATAGCATATACTTAAGCATATACATGGAATACAGAAAGGTGGTACTGATGATCCTACTTGCATGACAGCAAAGGAGAGACAGACATAAAGAACAGACTTTTGGACACAGTGGGGGAAGAAGAGTGTGGGACGATTTGAGAGAATAACATTGAAACATATACATTACTAGATGTAAAATAGATAGCTAGTGGGAATTTTCTGTATGATGCAGGGAACTCAAATCCAGTGCTCTGCAACAATCTAGAGGGGTAAGATGGGGAAGGAAGTGGGAAGGGGTTCAAGAGGGAGGGGACATATGTATACTTATAGCCAATTCATGTTGATGTATGACAGAAACCATCACAATATTGTAAGTAATCATCTTTTAATTAAAATTTAAAAAATTAAAAAGAAAAAGAAAACCCAAAACTCTTTTCTCAGAAATTTTTGAACACTGCAGATTCAAACTTTTCTATGTTATAGCCTTAATTTATTGCCTAAGAGTATATGAATTAAAATAAAACTCCATCCCTGACAGCAAATTAGAAAATGATGGAATTGAGTTTAAAAGGCCTTTTCCTAAATTTAAAGACCAAATCAGAGTGAGTTTTCTGATATACAGTTTTGATAAGACACTATCAGGCTAGGAGATAAAAGCTGTCTTCATTGCCAAAAATAAATCTCTCTCTTCCTTTTATTCATCAAGCTTCTATTAAAATTTGACTAAGTATCAGGCTAGGTGCTAGATGCTGAGATTAATAAACACAAGTAAACTAAGTCCTATTTCTTTTAGAGGAGCTGCTCATATCTCTCATGAAAGAAACAGGTACAATTGCCAAAGAAGGCCCTGAATAAGCAAATAAATTCATCTCTATCATTTTTACTTTTTATTATTTATTATTATTATTTTTTTTTACTTTACAATATTGTATTGGTTTTGCCATACTTTGACATGAATCCACCACGGGTGCACACATGTTCCCAATCCTGAACCCCCCTCCCACCTCCCTCCCCATACCATCCTTCTGGGTCATCCCAGTGCACCAGCCCCAAGCATCCTGTATCCTGCATCAAACCTAGACTGGTGATTCATTTCTTATATGATATTATACATGTCTCAATGCCCTTCTCCCAAATCATCCCACCCTCACCCTCTTCCACAGAGTCCAAAAGACTGTTCTATACATCTGTTTCTCTTTTGCTATCTCGCATACAGGGTTATCATTACCATCTTTCTAAATTCCATATATATGTGTTAGTATACTGTATTGGTATCTTTCTTTCTGACTTACTTCACTCTGTATAATTGGCTCCAGTTTCACCCACCTCATTAGAACTGATTCAAATGTACTCTTTTAAATAGCTGAGTAATACTCCATTGTGTATATGTACCACAGCTTTCTTATCCATTCATCTGCTGATGGACATCTAGGTTGCTTCCATGTCCTGGCTATTACAAACAGTGCTGCAATGAACACTGGGATACACATGTTTCTTTCAATTCTAGTTAGAGATTCATTTCCCACTTAGGAACAGAGGAGCATTTTTGATATATAATTTATTCATGATTTTAAGTAATCTTCAAGCTATTAAAACTGCATGCTCAAAAGCACACTTGACACCAAAGAATAAACTGTGGCAAATTCTTTTGAGTTGTTAACATTTTTTACCCATTCTCTGCTGGTAATATTAGAGGGTTTGTTTTATTAAAGTAAAAATTCTGGAATTATTCTCTTATGACATCTCATTTATCCTTTCTCTCTAATCATAATTTCTCATACAATGTAGAGCTAAGTTCATATTTGGATGGTGATGTAGTGAGCCCATGACAAGCAACCTTTCTTTAGGTTTTGATTTTACCTGTATTTTAACTGTAAAAACTCTTTATCTATCACTCAAAAATAACATTGTGTTTTTGTTTTTATTGTGTTTGTCGTGTGATTTTTCTTCCAGCAGAAGAGTTTTGTTTTGTTTTGTTTTGCTTTGCTAGGCTTATTGATATCAAAGTGAAAACCCTATAGTTTTTATTAGGAGTTCAGTTCAGTTCAATTCAGTCACTCAGTCGTGTCTGACTCTTTGCGACCCTATGAATCGCAGCACCCCAGGCCTCCCTGTCCATCACCAACTCCCGGAGTTCACTCAGACTCACGTCCATCGAGTCTGTGATGCCATCCAGCCATCTCATCCTCTGTCATCCCCTTCTCCTCCTGCCCCCAATCCCTCCCAGCATCACAGTCTTTTCCAATGAGTCAACTCTTCCCGTGAGGTGGCCAAAGTACTGGAGTTTCAGCTTTAGCATCATTCCTTCCAAAGAAATCCCAGGGTTGATCTCCTTCAGAATGGACTGGTTGGATCTCCTTACAGTTCAAGGGACTCTCAAGAGTCTTTTTCAACACCACAGTTCAAAAGCATCAATTCTTCAGCGCTCAGCCTTCTTCACAGTCCAATTCTCATATCCATACATGACCACAGGAAAAACCATAACCTTGACTAGATGGACCTTAGTCGGCAAAGTAATGTCTCTGCTTGTGAATATACTATCTAGGTTGGTCATAACTTTTCTTCCAAGGAGTAAGCGTCTTTTAATTTCATGGCTGCAGTCACCTTGAGCCTCACTTTCCCTCTCTGAGATAATAATTATAATAAATATGAGAGGATTAAGTGAAATGACCACACAAAGTGCTTAAGTATATACTTAGCATGAAATAAATACTCTGAATCTTAGCTATGGTTATATGATCCCAGCAGCTTTGTAGAAGTGTCTATTTTGGTTATAATCATGTGAGTCATTTAAAGCTAACAGTAGCTGGAGTTTGTAGGAAGGCAGGCAGCTTGTTATTGCTAACAAGTATCTTTTTTTAAATATAAACTTATTTATTTTAATTGGAGGTTAATTACTTTACAATATTGTATTGGTTTTGCCATACATCAACATGAATCCACCACAGGTATACACGTGTTCCCCATCCTGAACCCCCCTCCCTCCCTGTACCATCCCTCTGGGTCATCGCAGTGCACCAGCCCCAAGCATCCAGTATCATGCATCGAACCTGGACTGGTGATTCGTTTCATATATGATATCATACATGTTTCAATGCCATTCTCCCAAATCATCCCACCCTCTCCCTCTCCCACAGAGTCCAAAAGCCTGTTCTATACATCTGTGTCTCTTTTGCTGTCTCGTATACAGGGTTATCTCCTCACCGTCACCCTTCCTGATCTTCAACGTGGGATAGCTCCTCTAGGCCCTCCTGCGCCCGCACAGCCACTGCTCCTCAGGTTGCTCCTCCTGGACTCTGCCCCAGGCCTCGGGCATGGGGTTGCTCCTCCCAGCTGCTGTCCCTGGCCTCGGGCACAGGGTGGCTCCTCAGGGCCACCGCCCCAGCCTCGGGCATGAGGTGGCTTCTCCCGGCCGCCCCTCACCTCAGACATGCGGGTAGCTCATTCCGGCCACCGCCCCTGGCCTCAGATGCGGGGTAGCTCCCCTCGGCCTTTCCTGTGCCGTTGCAGCCTGGCACTCTCGGCCGCGGCCCCTGACTTTGGACGTGGGGTAACTACTCTTGGCCTAGAGGAGCTATCCCATGTTGAAGGTCAGGAAAGGTGGTGGTAAGGAGATACCCCTCATCCAAGGTAAGGAGCAGCGCACAGCCATGAAGAGATACCCCACACCCAAGGTAAGAGAAACCCAAGTAAGACAGTAGGTGTTGCAAGAGGGCATCAGAAGGCAGACACACTGAAACCATACTCACAGAAAACTAGTCAGTCTAATCACACTAGGACCACCGCCTTGTTTAACTTAATGAAACCAAGCCATGCTGGTGGGGCAAACCAAGACAGGCAGGTCATGGTGGAGAGGTCTGACAGAATATGGTCCACTGGAGAAGGGAATGGAAAACCACTTCAGTATTCTTGCCTTGAGAACCCCATGAACAGTATGAAAAGGCAGAATGATAGGATACTGAAGGAGGAACTTCCCAGGTCAGTAGGTGCCCAATATGCTACTGGAGGTCAATGGAGAAATAAATCCAGAAAGAATGAAGGGATGGAGCCAAAGCAAAAACAATACCCAGTTGTGCATGTGACTGGTGATAGAAGCAAGGTCTGATGCTGTAAAGAACAATATTGCATAGGAACCTGGAATGTCAGGTCCATGAATCAAGGCAAATTGGAAGTGGTCAAGCAAGAGATGGCAAGAGTGAACATCGACATTCTAGGAATCAGTGAACTAAAATGGACTGGAATGGGTGAATTTAACTCAGATGACCATTATATCTACTACTGCAGACAGGAATCTCTCAGAAGAAATGGAGTAGCCATCATGGTCAACAAAAGAGTCTGAAATGCAGTACTTGGATGCAAGCTCAAAAACGACAAAATGATCTCTGTTCATTTCCAAGGCAAACCGTTCAATATTACAGTTATCCAAGTCTATGTCCCAGCCAGTAACGCTGAAGAGGCTGAAGTTGAACGGTTTTATGAAGACCTACAAGACCTTTTAGAACAACACCCCAAAAAGATGTCCTTTTCATTATAGGGGACTGCAATGCAAAAGTAGGAAGTCAAGAAACACCTGGAGTAACAGGAAAATTTGGCCTTGGAATGCAGAATGAAGCAGGGCAAAGACTAATAGAGTTTTGCCAAGAAAAGGCACTGGTCATAGCAAACACCCTCTTCCAACAACACAAGAGAAGACTCTACACATGGACATCACCAGATGGTCAACACTGAAATCAGATTGATTATATTCTATGCAGCCAAAGATGGAGAAGCTTTATACAGTCAACAAAAACAGGACCAGGAGCTGACTGTGGCTCAGATCATGAACTCCTTATTGCGAAATTCAGACTCAAATTGAAGAAAGTAGGGAAAACCACTAGACCATTCAGGTATGACCTCAATCAAATCCCTTGTGATTATACAGTGGAAGTGAGAAATAGATTTAAGGGGCTAGATCTGATAGATAGAGTGCCTGATGAACTATGGACTGTGGTTCATGACATTGTACAGGAGACAGGGATCAAGACCATTCCCATGGAAAAGAAATGCAAAAAAGCAAAATGGCTGTCTAGGGAGGCCTTACAAATAGCTGTGAAAAGAAGAGAGGAAAAAAGCAAAGGAAAAAAGGAAAGATATAAGCATCCGAATGCAGAATTCCAAAGAATAACAAGAAGAGATAAGAAAGCCTTCTTCAGCGATCAATCAAAGAAATAGAGGAAAAGAACAGACTGGGAAAGACTAGAGAACTCTTCAAGAAAATTAGAGATACCAAGGGAACATTTCATGCAAAGATGGGCTCGATAAAGGACAGAAATGGTAGGGACCTAACAGAAGCAGAAGATATTAAGAAGAGGTGGCAAGAATACACAGAAGAACTTACAAAAAAGATCTTCACAACCCGGATAATCATCATGGTGTGATCACTCATCTAGAGCCAGACATCTTGGAATGTGAAGTCAAGTGGGCCTTAGAAAGCATCACTATGAACAAAGCTAGAAGAGGTGATGGAATTCCAGTTGAGCTGTTTCAAATCCTGAAAGATGCTGCTGTGAAAGTGCTGCCCTCAATATGCCAGCAAATTTGGAAAACTCAGCAGTGGCCACAGGACTGGAAAAGGTCAGTTTTCATCCGATCCCAAAGAAAGGCAATGCCAAAGAATGCTCAAACTACCACACAATTGCACTCTTCTCACATGCTAGTAAAGTCATGCTCAAAATTCTCCAAGCCAGGCTTCAGCAATACGTGAACCGTGAACTCCCTGATGTTCAAGCTGGTTTTAGAAAAGGCAGAGGAACCAGAGATCAAATTGCGAACATCCTCTGGATCATGGAAAAAGCAAGAGAGTTCCAGAAAAACATCTATTTCTGCTTTATTGACTATGCCAAACCTTTGACTGTGTGGATCACAATAAACTGTGGAAAATTCTGAAAGAGATAGGAATACCAGACCACCTAACCTGCCACTTGAGAAACCTGTATGCTGGTCAGAAAGCAACAGTTAGAACTGGACATGGAACAACAGACTGGTTCCAAATAGGAAAAGGAGTACATCAAGGCTGTATATTGTCACCCTGCTCATTTAACTTATATGAAGGGTACATCGTGAGAAACACTGGACTGGAAGAAACACAAGCTGGAGTCAAGATTGCCGGGACAAATATCAATAACCTCAGATATGCAGATGATACCACCCTTATGGCAGAAAGTGAAGAGGAACTAAAAAGCCTCTTTGAACTAAAAAGATCATGGCATCCAGTCCCATCACTTCATGGGAAATAGATGGGGAAACAGGGAAACAGTGTCAGACTTTATTTTTTGGGCTCCAAAATCACTGCAGATGGTGATTGCAGCCATGAAATTAAAAGACGCTTACTCCTTGGAAGAAAAGTTATGACCAACCTAGATAGTATATTCACAATCAGAGACATTACTTTGCCGACTAAGGTCCATCTAGTCAAGGCTATGGTTTTTCCTGTCGTCGTGTATGGATGTGAGAGTTGGACTGTGAAGAAGGCAAGTGCCAAACAATTGATGCTTTTGAGCTGTGGTGTTGGAGAAGACTCTTGAGAGTCCCTTGGACTGCAAGGAGATCCAACCAGTCCATTCTGAAGGAGATCAGCCCTGGGAATTTTTGGAAGGAATGATGCTAAAGCTAAAACTCCAGTACTTTGGCCACCTCATGGGAAGAGTTGACTCATTGGAAAAGACTTTGATGCTGGGAGGGATTGGGGGCAGGAGGAGAAGGGGATGATAGTGGATGAGATGGCTGGATGGCATCACTGACTCGATGGACATGAGTTTTAGTAAACTCCAGGAGTTGGTGATGGACAGGGAGGCCTGGCGTGCTGCAATTCATGGGGTCGGTCGCAAAGAGTCGGACACGACTGAACGACTGAACTCAACTGATACAGGGTTATTGTTACCATCTTTCTAAATTCCATATATATGCATTAATATATTGTTTTGGTGTTTTTCTTTCTGGCCTGCTAACAAATATCTTGACTGTGTAATCTTACTTAATCTGTATAAAAAGTCTATAGATAAATTTGCACTTAGCATTTTTAAAGCATTCACTTTATCACAATCTGCTTTACTTATCACACACATTTATATAATCTCCAAAGACATGTATAGTTCTGCATTGCACAAAGAAATTCTCAAAGAAACAGAAGTATTCTCAAGATCAAAATCTCAAACATGAAAAAGCTGGAACTGAGACTCTAGTTCTTTTGATTCTTCATTTTCCATCATTTCTCATTTATTTTATCTAAATCAAGAATTCATGTTTTTTGATAATGAAGAATTTTAGTAGAAGAATTTGTTAGAATTTTAATCTAACAAAACATCCCCATTTTTTGTAACTTCATTCTAATATACCTAACCACAGAGTGGAGATATCTAGTCTGTTCCCTGGTCAAGTCTGCCTGAGATGCACTCCTTCTGTACAAGCTGCTCAGTCACTTGTCTTTCACAACACAATTCAACACTCTTGTCTCCCATAAATCCCTCCTTGATCACTCTAGTCTACTATTCTCTTGTTTATTCAACTTTCTGAGCATTTATTCTATGCTCTCTTTTATTGTCATTTACCTTTTATGCTAATGCTTACCTCTTCAATTTGACTGTTAATGTCCTCATGCAGACACACTATAGCCTCACACAGTACCTGGTTCAAACAAGTATGCAGTTGTTGGGTGATGATGATGGTGATGTGATGGTGGTGATGACAGCAATACTTACAACAACATCTCCAATTTACCTCATGGTGTTCTTTCCATGACTGTGACTCTGGCAAGCAACAATCAGTTGGTCACTGGTAATTGACCTGTTCAGTTGTATTCCCTCATTTGATTCAGAATATTTCAGGAGAGTCTACTATACACTAGAGCCTATCTAGATATTGGAGTTGCAAAGACAGAGAGTTTTTACCTTCAGAACTTACATTCTAATGGAAGAGATAGACTTAAAAACAAATTTGTAGTATGATGACATATTTCAGGTATTCTCATATGACTGTTATCAGGACAGCAAACATGAGAGAAAGATTCCTAATTTATTTATGAGAGGAAAGGTGGGTTCCAGAAAAACTTCAGAGCAAAGTCAACATTGAACCAAATCTTAAAAGATGATTAAGTGCAACAAACCCACTTATGCCTGTTTCTTTCTACTATTGGTAGCAAATATGTCCTAGTACATGACAAGACCACTAGTTTAAAATGCCTGGAGATTTTGACCTTCAGTGACTGGAGTAGGAGGTAATGACATGATCTAATTTAAGGAAACAAATTATCTGTTATTTGAAGAAGTTACTGTGAAATGACCTGAACTTGTGTTGAGATCATTGTGGTCTGCTCTTGCAGAAAAGAGGTATCTCTGCCACTGTGTGGGATTCTGAAGAGCTCATAACAAAAACAAAAATGTTTATTTTGCACTTGAGACTATCAGAAAAAGAGTCTCATTATACACTATTATGTTATACACATACACTAATATGTCTCATTATACACTATTAGGCAAAATCTCTACATTGCCACATAAATATTGCTTTATTTAACACATTTATTTAGCACCTGCTCTATGCCAGGTACCATGACAGGATCTGAGAACTGTAGCAATGAGCAAAACTGACACAAATCATTATACTCCTGAAGCTTATATTCCAGTAAGAGGAAATCAACAGTAAGCAAATAAATAAGTCAATCATACAGTACGTTAGATAGGGAAAGTTCTATGGGAAAAATTAAAACAGAGAAGGAAGGTAAGGAGTATTGTGAGGTAGGGGGTAGGTAAGAACTTGTATTCTTAAATAGGCTGGTTAGAAAAGGCCTCACTCAGAAGGGGGCAATCAAGCTGAAATGTGAAAAAGATGAGGGCTCAAGCCACAGAAATATGAGGAAGGAGAAAATTCCACGTTTGGTAAACAGCATGTACAAATTCCCTGAAGCAGGACTACACTTGAACCAGTTAAGAAATATTGGGGAAGCCAAAATGGGTGGGATGGAGTAAATAAGGGGAATAATAGTGAGATAATTAGGGGATAGACTGAGTAGAGTTTTTATATTTTTCTAAGTATATTGGCTTTAACTCTTAGTGGCATGGAGAATCACTGAAACTTTAGAGCATGATCTGTCTCACATTTCAATGGGATAACTTAAGCTTCTGTATTGAGTATATTCTCTGGGGGATAAAGGGAAAAGTTAAAGAGAACAATTAGGACTAGGTTTTCATAATCCAGGTGAGAAATCATGTGGCTCAGCCCAGGAGAATAGTGGTAGATAGTAATGAGAAGAGGTCAGAATCTGAATATACTTTGAAGAAAAAGCCAGAATGATTTGCTAGTAGATGAGATTTTTGATAGGAGAGAAAGGGACAAATAAAAGATTATGATTTTGACTTGTTTGTTTGCCATTAACTGAGATGGGGAAGACTGTAAGAGAAGCAAGTTCTGAAGTAAGATCAAGTTTTGGATGTGTTATATTTGAGATATTTGTTGAACATTCAAGTAGGATGAGTGTAGGAGACCAGAAGTTAGAGGGAGAGATCTGCTCTGTACACATTCACTTTTGAGTCTCGGCATGTATATGGTATTTGAAGTCAGGAGACTGGATGAGATCACCAATGAGATAAGTTTAAATACAAAAGAGGGTCCTGGAGGACCACAGTATTTAGAGGATGTGAACAAGAGAAGGAACTAGCAAAAGATTTTAAGAAAGAGAGGTCAATGAGGCAGGAGGAATATTAGGACTTTGTGATGTGCTGGAAGCCACGCAAAAGAGGTTACAGGAGTCATGTGTTCAGTTCAGCCACTCAGTCATGTCTGACTCTTTGCAACCCCATGAATCGCAGCACGTCAGGCCTCCCTGTCGATCACCATCTCCAGGAGTTCACTCAGACTCATGTCCATCGAGTCAGTGATGCCATCCAGCCATCTCACCCTCTGTCGTCCCCTTCTCCTCCTGCCCCCAATCCCTCCTAGTGTCAGAGTCTTTTCCAATGAGTCAACTCTTTGCATGAGGTGGCCAAAGTACTAGAATTTCAGCTTTAGCATCATTCCTTCCAAAGAAATCCCAGGGCTGATCTCCTTCAGAATGGACTGGTTGGATCTCCTTGCAGTCCAAAGGACTCTCAAGAGTTCTACAACACCACAGTTCAAAAGCATCAATTCTTCGGTGCTCAGCCTTCTTCACAGTCTAACTCTCACATCCATACATGACCACAGGAAAAACCATAGCCTTGACTAGATGGACCTTAGTTGGCAAAGTAATGTCTTTGCTTTTGAATATACTATCTAGGTTGGTCATAACTTTTCTTCCAAGGAGTAAGCGTCTTTTAATTTCATGGCTGCAATCACCATCTGCAGTGATCTTGGAGCCCAAAAACAATAAAGGCTGACACTGTTTCCACTGTTTCCCCATCTATTTGCCATGAAGTGATGGGACTGGATACCATGATCTTCGTTTTCTGAATGTTGAGCTTTAAGCCAACTTTTTCACTCTCCTCTTTCACTTTCATCAAGAGGCTTTTTAGCTCCTCTTCACTTTCTGCCATAAGGGTGGTGTCATCTGCATATCTCAGGTTATTGATATTTCTCCCGGCAATCTTGACTCCAGCTTGTGCTTCTTCCAGTTCAGCGTTTCTCATGATGTACTCTGCATAGAAGTTAAATAAGCAGGGTGACAATATACAGCCTTGATGTACTCCTTTTCCTATTTGTAACCAGTCTGTTGTTCCATGTCCAGTTCTAACTGTTGCTTGCTGACTGGCATACAGATTTCTCAAGAGGCAGGTTAGGTGGTCTGCTATTCCTATCTCTTTCAGAATTTTCCACAATTTATTGGGATCCACACAGTCAAAGGCTTTGGCATAGTCAATAAAGCAGAAATAGATGTTTTTCTGGAACTCTCTAGCTTTTTCCATGATCCAGACGATGTTGGCAATTTGATCTCTGGTTCCTCTGCCTTTTCTAAAACCAGCTTGAACATCAGGGAGTTCACGGTTCATGTATTGCTGAAGCCTGGCTTGGAGAATTTTGAGCATGACTTTACTAGCATGTGAGAAGAGTGCAAGCGTGCGGTAGTTTGAGCATTCTTTGGCATTGCCGTTCTTTGGGACTGGAATGAAAACTGACCTTTTCCAGTCCTGTAGCCACTGCTGAGTTTTCCAAATTTGCTGGCATATTGAGGGCAGCACTTTCATAGCATCATCTTTCAGGATTTGAAACAGCTCAACTGAAATTCCGTCACCTCCACTAGCTTTGTTCAGAGTGATGCCCACTTGACTTCACATTCCAAGATGTCTGGCTCTAGATTAGTGATCACATCATCGTGATTATCCGGGTAGTGAAGATCTTTCTTATAGAGTTCTTCTGTGTATTCTTGCCACCTTTTCTTAATATCTTCTACTTCTGTTAGGTTCATGCCATTTCTGTCCTTTATCAAGTGCATCTTTGCATGTAATTGAGAGAGTAACAGGCAGGAAGGCCAGGGGTCTCCAAATGGAGGAACTAGCCTGCAAGTGTCAGACATTTTTATCTCTCTTACGGGGCAGAAGGAAACAAACTAGCGGTATTTTTTCCTTCTCTACACAAATTTAAAAGGAGGTTTCTCTTAAAATTCTGTGTTGCCATAATGACACCTGGTTTCACTTGAAGTTAACCATTGCCTTTTTCTTATGGAAATGTTTATCTTAAGCTATGCTAATGTACTATGCATTTACCCCAAACTCTGTCTTCAAGTCGGTTCCGCCTTTTGGGCTCAGAACCTACTTGATAAACCAGTATGTTATACTCCGATATCATTCCTCTAATCTATGTAAATAACACTATTTGTGTGGTGCTCTGCCCTTCTTCAAGATTCAAGTTTATCCTTTTATGGCCCAAGATGAACCATTTGGAGCCAAGATTATCCCAAAATACATCCTATGGGTGAGGGGCCTGATGCCATTCTAAATTTTGAGACATTCCTTTCTTTCATTAACAGACTGCTGATAACTATATAGCATCCAGCTAAAGACTAGCAGGGGGGTACTCTTTCTGCCCCCTTCTGATGCCTATGTCAGAAGCTTTCTCTATCTTCTTTATACTTTAATAAAACTTTGTTACACAAAAGCTCTGAGCGATCAAGCCTCGTCTCTGGCCCCGGATTGAATTCTTCTCCTCCGGGGGCCAAGAATCCCAGCGTTGTAATTCAACAACAACCTTTCAAAATGTTCCCTTGGTATCTCTAATTTTCTTGAAGAGATCTCTAGTCTTTCCCAGTCTGTTGTTTTCCTCTATTTCTTTGCAGTGATCGCTGAAGAAGGCTTTCTTATCTCTTCTTGTTATTCTTTGGAACTCTGCATTCAGATGCTTATATCTTTCCTTTTCCCCTTTGCTTTTCACCTCTCTTCTTTTCACAGCTATTTGTAAGGCCTCCCTAGACAGCCATTTTGCTTTTTTGCATTTCTTTTCCATGGGGATGGTCTTGATCCCTGTCTCCTGTACAATGTCACGAACCTCCGTCCATAGTTCATCAGGCACTCTATCAGATCTAGGCCCTTAAATCTATTTCTCACTTCCACTGTATAATCACAAGGGATTTGATTGAGCTCATACCTGAATGGTCTTGAGGTTTTCCCTACTTTCTTCAATTTGAGTCTGAATTTCGCAATAAGGAGTTCATGATCCGAGCCACAGTCAGCTCCTGGTCTTGTTTTTGTTGACTGTATAGAGCTTCTCCATCTTTGGCTGCAACAAATATAATCAATCTTATTTTGGTGTTGACCATCTGGTGATGTCCATGTGTAGAGTCTTCTCTTGTGTTGTTGGAAGAGGATGTTTGCTATGACCAGTGCATTTTCTTGGCAAAACTCTATTAGTCTTTGCCCTGCTTCATTCCGCATTCCAAGGCCAAATTTTCCTGTTAATCCAGGTGTTTCTTGACTTCCTACTTTTGCATTGCAGTCCCCTATAAAGAAAAGGACATCTTTTTGGGGTGTTAGTTCTAAAAGGTCTTGTGGGTCTTCATAGAACTGTTCAACTTCAGCCTCTTCAGCGTTACTGGTTGGGACATAGACTTGGATAACTGTACTATTGAATGGTTTGCCTTGGAGACAAACAGAGATCATTTTGTCAATTTTGAGATTGCATCCAAGTACTGCATTTCAGACTCTTTTGTTGACCATTATTCCTCCTTATCTTTATTGGAGGAACAAAAACTACATGCCCAGTATAGACAGAGACCAAACTGTAGGCACCTATATTGTGGTGCTCCTTTAAAAGAGATTAAATGTTGCCAGTGTTTGGATTCTTTCAAAAGAAAATTTTCCTTAATCTAACCAAGATATCAATCAGAATAATTTGACTTAAATTGTAAAATCATGAGCCTGAAAATTGTCAACCAAATTCAAAATTCAATAGTAATATTCCTGGTTGGTTTACTCTTACAAGAACATTATCAGTTTAATAATTAATATAATAATTTGTTCTGCATGCTGTATGTTCTGTCCTCAGTCACTCAATAGTGTCTGACTCTTTGTGACCCTATAGACTGTAGCCTGTCAGTCTCTTCTGTCCATGCCCAGGCAAGGATACTGGCATGGGTTGCCATTTCCTCTTCCAGGGGATCTTCCCAACTCAGGGTTCAAACATATCTCCTATATTTCCTGCATTGGCAGGTAGATTCCTTACCACTGAGCTACCATAGTTTGGTGGCCAAATTATAAAATTCTGATCATTTAAGACTTCATATTTAACATAAATATTATGCTTGGAAGAATTTCAAAATATAGAGCTAATATCAAATTTGAACATGATTTAATTTAATGTATACATTTTATCAGTTGATAACTTCAACCAGAGACTAAAATGACATAACTGAGATCACCAAGGCAGTTAAACAGGGCCAGGACTAGAAACCAGCTGAGTAAGGCCACTCTACTGTGTCTCAGGCTTCAACTTTGGAGAATACCCTGACTATGTCTAAAATGGAGACATCTCTATCATTTTATATGTTATTTTAACACAAAGAAAAAATATTATAAGAAAAAGCTGCTAATTTAGCTGGTAAATGATGAAATCAACACTGTGCATTTTTTTCCCCTTCAGTCTGCAGCTGAAAGAATTAGTGCCCAACAATTTTGATTCATTCAGTATATACTCAGAGAGCACTTTCTGTATTCCAAGCTCCAAAGAGGGTCTAAGAGGAATATGATGAACTCAGTACATCCCCAGGGCTTAGTGTCATTTGTAGAGAGAAGAAGAGAAAGGGACTGAAAATTTATAGGCCAGACACCTTCATAAACAATCTCTTCTTATATCTCACCATAGCTATGTGAAGTAGGGGTGATCACATATTTTTTACAGATAAGGAAACTGGGGTTAATTTGCTCAAAAAGTCAGTGTTATATAGTATAGTGAAAGTTGCTCAGTCCTGTCCAACTGTTTGTGACCTGTGGACTAGTCCATGGAATTCTCCAGGCCAGAATACTGGAGTGAGTAGCCTTTCCCTTCTCCAGGGATCTTCCCAACCCAGGGATCGAACCTAGGTATCTCGCATGGCAGGTAGATTCTTTACCAGCTGAGCCACAAGGGAACCCTGATATAATATAGGTGTTGTTGAAAGTAGGGATCATATTCTGTTGATGTATACCCCATAGGGAACTGAAGCCTATTTTATTTACAAGGTAGGGTGGGGAAATTTGTCATCTGAGAAACTATATTTTTGATGGACTGAAAAGAAAAGGTGAAGGAAAAGATTTTCATAGAACACAAGAGAATCTTTCATATATCTTGACCCAGGTTCGCAAAGAAGTAGGTGACATGCTGTCCTCTTGGATCTGGGTAGGATGCAGGAGAGCAGGAGGGTATGGAAATGCCCTATAGTTAGAAGTGTGTTGGCCCAGCCCAGGAAACCAAACAAATTTCCACAATGCCACAACAGTATATGGGCATTTTTAAAGAAGTTGGTGATGAATTTCAACTAAACTCTATCTTTGGAAAAGTGGTATTTTAATAACTTAAAGAAAAATGGATTCAAATAAATTACTATCAAGTATAATGGTGGAAAACATACATCTATAAATCAGAATACCTGGATTTTTGTCCTAGCTCTGTCACTTACTAGCTTTGAGAATAGTGGAAAGCCACTTAAGTAGGCTGAGTCCTATTCCTTCATCTTTAAAGTCAACATGATAAGTGCTACTTCACATCACTTTTGAGAACAAGTGAGATTAACGCATATAAAAGTACTTTAAAAACTCTAGAATGTATGACGTTCTATGTACAAACCTTAGTTACCATTATTCTTATATAAGTACTGTTAAATTTCTAAATGTGATATAAGATAGTTTTAGCATACCAGGATATTGCAGTTTTTAGTTACTTACCTTGGTTTTGAGAGCCTTTGGCTCTGAGTGACCTAGAATCACAAAATCTGGTTACATCCTTGGGCCATTTCAAAGAATCTCGGGAATTCTAGAGCCCTTGGAGTAAACAATAAGATGGGTTGCTTCAAACTGAAAGAAAATTCTAAGGTACTATCCAGTACCAGACCTAAATGTAAGGTCGGACCCCGGGGGCCATGATGGGCCGCCTCTTCCCTCCCCTGCCGGCGGAGGAAGTCCCTGAGGAAGTCCCTAAGGAAGGGGCCTCCCAGATCCCGGGGACCAGTGACAGCACAGTTTGCCAGCTAAAGCCGCCCCACCTCCGCCACATAGAAGGACCTATCAGCCTGCGACACCTCGGCCCGGCAACCTATCCAAACCCCCTATCCATTAACCTGGCCATCCCTCACAGCGTGCATATATAAACAAACTTCTAACATGGTCGGGGGCACGTGGACTTCCTCGACCTGCCCTGTTCGGGTCTGGGAACCCCGCCCGGGAGCACTTTGCCATTAAAGCCTGTTAGACACTCTTTTGGTGTGCTGGTCATGTTTTATCTAACACTAACAATGAACATTAAATTATACATAATATCTTTGTATTAGTACTTTTTTCCTATTTTTTGACAGTTTTGATGGTATTTTTGGAGTGCTGTGACTCAGTCATCGAGACTACTCTGAAAATTAAAATGAAAGTATGCTTATACAACTATCAGTGTGTTGAGCTTAGAACATAGGTCACTATCCTTGAGTATGAACTGATGGGCCATTGAAAGCTTGGAATTTTCAATGTGCCAGGTAAGAAATAGATATTTCTCAGAACTAATATGAAGGAAATGATGAGTAGAAACATCCTTAACATATTAAGCTCTTGCATAGAATTCTAATTCATTTGCTTGTTTTGTACATGAATCACACTTGAAATCTTCAGTATAGAAGATCGAAGTTTATTTTACTAGGGATGTGAAGACTTAATTAGAACTGTGGCTCACTTATTCTTTGAATTGTTCTTTTTTTTTCTTTTTAAATTTTTTTATTTTTTTAATCTAAATTTATTTATTTTAATTGGAGGCTAATTACTTTAATTATTCTTTATCTTTATTGTTTCCCACCTCATTATTATATTCATGATTGCAATAGATGGAAGGTAAATTGCTCTGATTCAATGGGTTGAAGTTACTGCAGAAGAATTTGATAGTTGAAGTTCTCCTTTAGCTTCTTGAAATTGAAATAAATTTGCACTAAATATACAGTTAACAATTTAAATAAAATATATTTTATCAACTGACAACAATTTTCATGAGACTAAGTTAAGCCTGACCTTTCTGACTTTGTGGGCAAATAATTTGATTAAAATTGATAGCTAGTGTGACTACCCTTTAGAGCTATGAAACACTTCTTTTTTTCATCATTCTAGTTTTTCATTTTATTTTAATGACATATTATTTTAATAAAATGTCAATTTCTGTTGAATAAAGCTTAGATAATTATAACGCTTTTAAAAGATTTCTACAAAATGATAACAAATGAAACACCATTTGGATATTGAAGACATATCTGCTGGGGACTACCTGTTTAGTAGTGGACTGGAATCAACATTATGGTTTTGACTGAGGAGCTACTCTCCATGTGTGAAAAACACAACAGGGAAACAAAAAACCTTCATGTACTTTTGTTGTTCGGTCACTCAGTTGTGTCCAACTCTTTGTGACCCCACAGACTGCAGCACGCCAGGCTTCCCTGTCCTTCACCATCTCCTGGAGCTTGCTCAAACGCATGTCCATTGAATCAGTGATGTCATCCAACCATCTCATCCTCTGTCATCCCCTTCTCTTCCTGCCTTCAATCTTTCCCATCATCAGAGTTTTTCCCAATGAATTGGCTCTTTGCATCAGGTGGCCAAAGTATTTGAACTTCACCATCAGTCCTTCCAGTGAATATTCAGAGTTGATATCCTTTAGGATTGACTGACTGGATATCCTTGCAGTCCAAGGGACTCCCAAGGATCTTCTCCAACACCACAGCATCAATTCTTTGGCACTCAACCTTCTTTAGGGTCCAACTTCACATCCATATGTGACAACTGGAAAAACCATAGCTTTGACTATATGGACCTTTGTCAGCAAAGTCATGTCTCTGCTTTATAATACACTGTCTAGTTTGGTCATAGCTTTTCTCCCAAGGAGCAAGCGTCTTTTAATTTCATGGTTGCAGCCACCATCTGCAGTGATTTTGGAGGCCAAATAATAAAGTCTGTCACTATTTTCATTGTATCCCCATGTATTTGCCGTGAAGTGATGGGACCGGATGCCATGATCTTCATTTTTTGCATGTTGAGTTTTAAGCCAAATTTGGCCAAATGAGATTGTGGTTACCTTGGTTCAGAATCGCTTAGTCACCAGTAACAGAGGTCCACTGAAAGTTACTCTAATACCAATGGGCACTAATTGGTAAGAAACAAGATGCCTTTCAGAGCAGACAGGATAGCCAGCCTCACAGGTGGCTAGAACCAGAGACTGGACAAGAGACCAGCAGCCTGACTACTTGTTAGCTAGTCTCCACATCAGCCCTCAGAGTCACACGCCTTTCATTTTTGCTTCTCTCTGCATATATGCTTTATTTTTCTCTCTCTGAAACCTGACTTTCCCTGATTGCTTTTTATTGTCCCAATACAGCCATTCTAGTTAAAAGCTAGTGGAGCCAAGTCCTAGTATCTTTTGTGTTCTGATTAAAGTTTTGGAGTTTGAGGCTCACTTAATTCCCTTTGGAGCTGATGGTATAGTCTGACCTTAAGATCCCTAGGATTCTGAGTGAGTCCCAGAATTCTAGGGAGGAGAGAAGCTCTGATGACTGGGCCCCAAGGTATTGGCATGGCTTGGTCAGGAAGAAGCTGGGAGAAATTGGGATTTCATCTGGTATTCTTGGCTCCCTCTCTTGGCTCTATATTGATGTCATTACACCATCTGGGGGCATCTGCTGCCCTCAAACTCTTCAAAATTTTCTTTTCTATCCCTCATCTTTCTTGACAGCAGTAGAACTTTCTTCAGATCCATTTCAACTATCCCCATTGCTATTTGTACCCTGCAAGCTATGATGTTCTCTCATTTATTCAGCTATGGTCTGAATGACACTATCTGACAAACACAGAACCCTTCGTAGTCAACAAAGAGTACTTGTTTTCAAAAGGACTTTAAGCGGTGACTCAAATAATGAGAGTACCTGATACTAGGCAGGAGGCATTTGAAGTCAGGAAAGTCTTAAAGTAAAAGGCAATTCATAAAAATTTGTATTTGAGTCTCAACTCCATTACTTTGGGCCATGAGAACCTGGAAATTTGCTGTCCCAAATTTTTAATTATCTCATTTCTACTTATCCCATAGAACTGCCATATTAAATTGGATAAAGTATGCCAGTAGGTAAAGTGCCTAAATGTTGTAGAATTTCAGTGAATGATAATTGAGGATTATCCTCAATCCCCTAATCCCACTACATGCCCTTCACTCAAATCTCATTACAAAAATGGTTGCCTTAGAGTAGGACCAACACTTTGTGGGCACCTTTGGAAATACTACTGGCTTCTCTCTCTGGGGCAGATATTTCCTACTCTTTTATGCACAGACTGTCTCCACAGGATATCACACCCTTCCAATAAAAGCATAATGGTTATAACTTTGAAGACAACAAAGGGACTCAAGACTTAGAGGCACTTTGGATCTAAAAGGTGACTACTGACATTTTAGATCAAGGAGAGTATAGGGATATGTTTCTAGTTGCACCACCTTATAACCCTAGAAGCCTTGTTTTTACAATATCTGTGTTAATTTATAATTCCATGGACAGAGAATCCTGGTGGGATACAGCCCATGGGGTCACAAAAAGTCAGACACAACTGAGTGACTAACACATATTAATTTATAAAAAACCATGCCCCTTGCATGGCCATAATCATGAAGATAATAATCTTATTAACAACTGCTATATTTTCATGACAGCTTTGTATTTAACACATCAAGTATTTCACATATTATCTCCCACAAAACTCTCAGAGTCATTACCGCTCTTTTCTTTTTGAATTTTTTTTATGTTAATTGGTGGCTAATTACTTTACAATATTGTGGTGGTTTTTTGCCATATATTCACATGAGTCAGCCATTGGTGTACACGTGTTCCCCACCCTGAACCTCCCTCTCACCTCCCTCCCTATCCCATCCCTCAGATTCATCGCAGTGCACCAGCCCTGAGCACCATGTCTCATGCATCGATCCTGGACTGGTGATCTATTTCACATATGATAATATATATGTTTCAATGCTATTTTCTCAAATCATTCCACCCTTGCCTTCTCCTACAGAGTCCAAGAGTCTGTTCTTTACATCCGTGTCTCTTTTGTTGTCTCGCATATAGGGTCATCATTACCATCTTGCTAAATTCCATATATATGCAAAAATATACTGTATTGGTGTTTTCTTTCTGACTTACTTCACTCTGTATAATAGACTCCAGTTTCATCCACCTCATTAGAACGGATTCAAATTCATTCTTTTTAATAGGAGTAATATTCCATTGTGTATATGTACCACGGCTTTCTTATACATTCATCTGCCGATGGACCTCTAGGTTGCTTCCATGTCCTGGCTATTGTAAACAGTGCTGAGATGAACACTGGTGTGTCTTTCAATTCTGGTTTCCTTGGTGTATACGCTCAGCAGTGGGATTGCTGGGTCGTATGGCAGTTCTATTTCCAGTTTTTTAAGGAATCTCCACACTGTTCTCCATAGTGGCTGTACTAGTTTGCATTCCCACCAACAGTGTAAGAGGGTTCCTTTTTCTCCACACCCTCTCCAGCATTTATTATTTGCAAATTTATTTATTTTTACTTTGCAATATTGTATTGGTTTTGCCATACTTCAACATAAATCCGTATTGTTTGGAAATTTTTGATAGCAGCCATCCTGACCAGAGTGAGATGGTACTTCATTGTGGTTTTGATTAGCATTTCTCTGATAATGTGTAATGTTGAGTATCTTTTCATGTGTTTGTTAGCCATCTTGATGAAAGTGAAAGAGGAGAGTGAAAAAGTTGGCTTAAAGCTCAACATTCAGAAAATGAAGATCATGGCATCCGGTCCCATCACTTCATGGGAAATAGATAGGGAAAGAGTGGAAACAGTGTCAGACTTTATTTTTTTGGGCTCCAAAATCACTGCAGATGGTGACTGCAGCCATGAAATTAAAAGATGCTTACTCCTTAGAAGAAAAGTTATGACCAACCTAGGTAGTATATTCAAAAGCAGAGACATTCCTTTGCTGACTAAGGTTCGTCTAGTCAAGGCTATGGTTTTTCCAGTGATCATGTAGGGATGTAAGAGTTGGACTGTGACGAAGGCTGAGCGCCGAAGAATTGATGCTTTTGAACTGTGGTGTTGGAGAAGACTCTTGAGAGTCCCTTGGACTGCAAGGAGATCCAACCAGTCCATTCTGAAAGAGATCAGCCCTGGGATTTTTTTGGAGGGAATGATGCTAAAGCTGAAACTAGTTGACTCATTGGAAAAGACTGTGATGCTGGGAGGGATTGGGGGCAGGAGGAGAAGAGGACAACAGAGGATGAGATGGCTGAATGGCATCACTGACTCAATAGACGTGAGTCTGAGTGAACTCCAGGAGTTGGTGATGGACAGGGAGGCCTGGCGTGCTGCAATTCATGGGGTCACAGAGTCGGACATGACTGAGTGACTGAACTGAACTGAACTGAACTGAGCCATCTGTATGTCTTCTTTGGAGAAATGTCTGTTTAGTTCTTTTATTGGGTCGCTTATTTTTCTGGAATTGAGCTGCAGGAGTTGCTTGTATATTTTTGAGATTAATTCTTTGTCAGTTGCTTCGTTTGCTATTATTTTCTCCCATTCTGAAGGCTATCTTTTCACCTTGCTTATAGTTTCGTTCGTTGTGCAAAAGCTTTTAAGTTTAATCAAGTCCCATTTGTTTATTTCACTTTTATTTCCATTACTTTGGGAGGTGGGTCATAGAGGATCCTGGTATGACATGTCCGAGAGTGTTTTGCCTATGTTTTCTTCTATGAGTTTTATAGTTTCTTGTCTTACATTTATATCTTTAACCCATTTTGAGTTTATTTTTGTGTATAGTGTTAGAAAGTGTTCTAGTTTCATTCTTTTACAAGTGGTTGACCAGTTTTCCCAGCACCACTTGCTAAAAAGATTGTCTTTTCTCCATTGTATATTCTTGCCTCCTTTGTCAAAGATAAGGTGTCCATAGGTGCGTGGATTTATCTCTGGACTTTCTATTTTGTTCCATTGATCAATGTTTCTGTCTTTGTGCCACTACCATACTTTCTTGATGACCGTTGCTTTGTAGTATAGCCTGACGTCAGACAGGTCGATTCCTACAGTTCCATTCTTCTTTCTCAAGATTGCTTTGGCTACTCAAGGTTTTTTTGTAGTTCCATACAAATTGAGAAATTATTTGTTCTAGTTCTCTGAAAAATACCATTGGTAGCTTGATAGGGATTGCATTGAATCTATAGACTCCTTTGGGTAGTATACTTGTTTTCACTACATTGATTCTTCTGATCCATGAACATGGTGTATTTCTCCATCTATTTGTGTCATCTTTGATTTCTTTCACCAGTGTTTTATAGTTTTCTATATATGTCTTTTTTTTCTTTAGGTAGATTTATTCCTAAGTATTTTATTCTTTTCATTGCAATGGTGAATGGAATTGTTTCCTTAATTTCTCTTTCCATTTTCTCATTGTTAGTGTATAGGAATGCAAGGGATTTCTGCTTTCTGGAGGGTTTTTTATCATAAATGGATGATGGATTTTGTCAAAGGCTTTCTCCCCATCTATTGAGATAATATATGGTTTTTATCTTTCAATTTTTTGATGTGCTGTATCACTCTGATTGATTTGCGAATATTGAAGACTCCTTACATCCCTGGGATAAAGCCCACTTGGCCATGATGTATGATCTTTTTAATATGTTGTTAGATTCTATTTCCTAGAATTTTGTTAAGGACTTTTGCATCTGTGTTCATCAGTGATATTGGCCTGTAGTTTTCTTTTTATGTGGTTTCTTTGTCTGGTTTTGGTATTAGGGTGATGGTGACCTCATTTGAGTTTGGAAGTTTACTTTCCTCTGCAATTTTCTGGGAGAGTTTGAGTAGGATAGGTGTTAGCTCTTCTCTAAACTTTTTGTAAAATTCAGCTATGAAGTCATCTGGTCCTGGACTTTTGTTTGTTAGAAGATTTTTTATTACAGTTTCGATTTCTGTGCTTGCAATGGGTTTGTTAAGATTTTCTATTACTTCCTGGTTCAGTTTTGGAAAGTTATACTTTTCTAAGAATTTGTCCATTTCTTTCAAGTTGTCCATTTTATTGGCATATAATTGCTGATAGTAGTCTCTTATGATCGTTTGTATTTCTGTGTTTTCTGTTGTGATTTCTCCATTTTCATTTCTAATTTTGTTGATTTGATTTTTCTCCCTTTTTTTCTTGAGCTTGGCTAATGGTTTGTCTATTTTATTTAACTTCACAAAGAACCAGCTTTTAGCTTTGTTGTATTTGGCTATGGTCTCCTTTGTTTTTTTGTTGTTTGTTTGTTTTTTGTTTTTGCATTTATTTCTGCCCTAATTTTTATGATGTCTTTCCTTCTACTATCTGCTTCATTTCTTCTTTTTCTAGTTGCTTTAGTTGTAGAGTTAGGTTATTTATTTTATTTTTATCCTGTTTCTTTAGGTAGGCTTGCATTGCTGTGAACCTTCCCCTTAGCACTCGTTATACTGTATCCCATAGGTTTTGGGTTGTTGTGTTTTCATTCTATGCATATTTTGATTTCCTTTTTTATTTCCTTTGTGATTTGTTGGTTATTCAGAAGTGTGTTGTTTAGCCTCCATATGTTTGCATTTTTAAGTTTTTTTCTTGTAGTTAACATCGAATCTTACTGCATTGTGATCATAAAAGATGCTTGAGATGATTTCAATTTCTTTGAATTTACCAAGGCTAGATTTATGGCCCAGGATGTGATCTATGCTGGAGAAGGTTCCGTGTGCACTTGAGAAAAAGGTGAAATTCATTGTTTTAGGTTGAAATGTCCTATAGATATCAATTAGGTCTAGCTGGCCCATTATATCATTTAACGTTTGTGTTTCCTTGCTAATTTTCTGTTTAGTTGATCTATCCATAGGTGTGAGTGGGGTATTAAAGTCTCCCACTATAATTGTGTTACTGTTGATTTCCCCTTTCATACTTGTTAGCACTTGTCTTACATATTGTGGTGCTCCTATGTTGGGTGCATTGATATTTATAATTGTTATATCTTCTTTTTGGATGAATCCTTTGATCATTATGTAGTGTCCTTCTTTATCTCTTTTCACAACCTTTATTTAAAAGTCTATTTTATCTGATATGAGTAATGCTATTCCTGCTTTCTTTTGGTATCCATTTGCGTAAAATATCTTTTTCCAGCCCTTCACTTTCATTCTGTATGTGTCCCTAGGTTTAAGGTGGGTATCTTGTAGACAGCATGTATAGGAGTCTTGTTTTTGTATCCATTCATCTAGTCTTTGTCTTTTGGTTGGGGCATTCAACCCATTTACATTTAAGGTAATTATTATAATGATTGCCATTTACTTTGTTGTTTTGGGTTTGAGTTTATAAACCTTTTATGTGTTTCCTATCTAGGGAATAACCTTTAGCATTTGTTGAAGAACTGGTTTGATGGTGCTTAATTCTCTGAGTTTTTGCTTGTCTGTTAAGCTTTTGATTTCTCCTTCATATTTGAATGAGATCCATGCTGGGTACAAAAATCTGGGTTGTAGGTTTTTCTCTTTAATCACGTTCAATATGTCCTACTTCAAAGCAAAAGCAAAAATAATACCCAGTTGTGGATTTGACTGGTGATAGAAGCAAGGTCTGATGCTGTAAAGAGCAATATTGCATAGGAACCTGGAATGTCAGGTCCATGAATCAAGGCAAATTGGAAGTGGTCAAACAGGAGATGGCAAGAGTGAACGTCAACATTCTAGGAATCAGCAAACTAAAATGGACCGGAATGGGTGAATTTAACTCAGATGACCATTATATCTACTACTGCAGACAGGAATCCCTTAGAAGAAATGGAGTAGCCATTATGATCAACAAAAGAGTCTGAAATAAAGTACTTGGATGTAATCTCAAAATCGACAGAATGATCTCTGTTCGTTTCCAAGGCAAACCACTCAATATCACAGTTATCCAAGTCTATGCCCCAACCAGTAACACTGAAGAAGCTGAAGTTGAACAGTTCTATGAAGACCTACAAGACCTTTTAGAACTAACATCCAAAAAAGATGTCCTTTTCTTTATAGGGGACTGCAATGCAAAAGTAGGAAGTCAAGAAACACCTGGAGTAACAGGAAAATTTGGCCTTGGAATACAGAATGAAGCACTAGAGTTTTGCCAAGAAAATGCATTGGTCATAGCAAACACCCTCTTCCAACAACACAAGAGAAGACTCTACACATGGACATCACCAGATGGTCAACACCGAAATCAGATTGATTATATTCTTTGCAGCCAAAGATGGAGAAGCTCTATACAGTCAACAAAAACAAGACCAGGAGCTGACTGTGGCTCAGATCATGAACTCCATATTACCAAATTCGGACTGAAATTGAAGAAAGTAGGGAAAACCACTAAACAATTCAGGTATGACCTAAATCAAATCCCTTATGATTATACAGTAGAAGTGAGAAATAGATTTAAGGGGCTAGATCTGATAGATAGAGTGCCTGATGGACTATGGAATGAGGTTCATGACATTGTACAGGAGACAGGGATTAAGACCATCCCCATGGAAAAGAAATGCAAAAAAGCAAAATGGCTGTCTGAGGAGGCCTTACAAATAGCTGTGAAAAGAAGAGAGGCAAAAAGCAAAGGAGAAAAGGAAAGATACAAGCATCTGAATGCAGAGGTCCAAAGAATTGCAAGAAGAGATAAGAAAGCCTTCTTCAGCGATCAATGCAAAGAAATAGAGGAAAACAACAGAATGGGAAAGACTAGAGATCTCTTCAAGAAAATTAGAGACACCAAGGGAACATTTCATGCAAAGATGGGCTTGATAAAGGACAGAAATGGTATGGACCTAACAGAAGCAGAAGATATTAAGAAGTGGCAAGAATACACAGGAAAACTGTACAAAAAAGATCTTCAAGATCAAGATAATCACGATGGTGTGATCACTCACCTAGAGCCAGACATCCTGGAATGTGCACTCAAGTGGGCCTTAGAAAGCATCACCGAACAAAGCTAGTGGAGGTGATGGAATTCCAATTGAGCTATTTCAAATCCTGAAAGATGATGCTGTGAAAGTGCTGCACTCAAGATGCCAGCAAATTTGGAAAACTCAGCAGTGGCCATAGGACTGGAAAAGGGCAGTTTTCATTCCAATCCCAAAGAAAGGCAATGCCAAAGAATGCTCAAACTACTGCACAATTGCACTCATCTCACATGCTAGTAAAGTAATGCTCAAAATTCTCCAAGCCAGGCTTCAGCAATACATGAATCGTGAACTTCCAGATGTTCAAGATAGTTTTAGAAAAGGCAGAGGAACCAGAGATCAAATTGCCAACATCTGTTGGATCATGGAAAAAGGAAGAGAGTATGCAGGTCAGGAAGCAACAGTTAGAACTGGACATGGAACAACAGACTGGTTCCAAATAGGAAAAGGTGTACGTCAAGGCTGTATATTGTCACCCTGCTTATTTAACTTATATGGAGAGTACATCATGACAAACCCTGGACTGGAAGAAGCACAAGCTGGAATCAAGATTGCCGGGAGAAATATCAATAACCTCAGATATGCAGATGACACCACCCTTATGGCAGAAAATGAAGAGGAGCTAAAAAGCCTCTTGATGAAAGTGAAAGTGGAGAGTGAAAAAGTTGGCTTAAAACTCAACATTCAGAAAGCTAAGATCATGGCATCCAGTCACATCACTTCATGGGAAGTAGATGGAGAAACAGTGGAATCTGTGTCAGACTTTATTTTTTGGGCTCCAAAATCACTGCAGATGGTGGCTGCAGCCATGAAATTAAAAGATGCTTACTCCTTGAAAGAAAAGTTATGACCAACCTAGATAGCATATTGAAAAGCAGAGACATTACTTTGCCAACAAAGGTCCGTCTAGTCAAGGCTATGGTTTTTCCAGTAGTCATGTATGGATGTGAGAGTTGTCAGGAGTTCTCTGGTGTTCTCATGTTTTGGATTTAAGCCTCCTGCTTCTGGTTTTCAGTCTTATCCTTACAGTAGTCTCAAAACTTCTCCATCCATACAGCACTGATGATAAAGCATCTAGGTTATTGGTGAAAAGATTCTACACAGTGAGGGACACCCAGAAATGTTCACAGAGTTACATGGAGAAGAGAAGAGGGAGGAGAGGATAGAGATGACCAGGAGGAGAAGAGGAGGAATTAAAAGGGGGGAGAGCAATCTAGTCAGTAAATAATTCCCTATTTACTCTCCACAGTCTGGAAAACTCAGAGTGCTTCATGGAGTTACATGGAAAAGAGAAGAGGGATGAAGGAGCTCGAGATGACCAGGAGGAAATGAGGAAGAGTCAAAAGGAGAGAGACCAATCTAGCCAGTGATCAGTTCCATAAGTGTTTTCCACAGCCTGAAACACCCAAAGAGATTCACAGGGTTAAGCAGAGAAGAGAAGGGGGAGGGAGGAGATAGAGGTGACCTGGGGGAGAAAAAGGAGAGTCAAAAGGGGAGAGAGCAATGAAGACAGTAATCACACTCCTAAGTAAATATGAGTACTGAAGATTGGATTCTTAAAGGTACAAAATTAATAACAAATACCAAAAAGCAAAGATTAAAAATCTAGAGTAGAGGTTAGACTCTCAAAAATACAAAATTAAAGAAAAAATCACAAAGGTATAAAAATATATAAAATATATATGAAATTTGCTTTAAAAATAGGGTCTTTTTTGCAAGGTAATAGTAGGTTTTAAAAACGAAATTAGAGTAATAAAGAACTTATAAATAAAAGAATTAAAAAATGATAATAGTAAAATATATCTGGGAATTTCTCTAGAGCTGTTGAGGAGAGTGTGGGGTCAGTTCAGTTTCAGATGGTTCCTTGCTCCAGCTTATACTTCGTCTCAAAGTCTATAGGTCCCTTCCAATGTAGTCAATTGGAGAAGGTAATGGTACCCCACTCCAGTACTCTTGACTGGAAAATCCCATGGATGGAGGAGCCTGGTGGGCTGCTGTCCATGGGGTCGTGAAGAGTCGGACACGACTGAGCGACTTCACTTTCACTTTTCACTTTCATGCATTGGAGAAGGAAATGACAACCCATTCCAGTGTTCTTGCCTGCAGAATCCCAGGGTCAGGGACTCTATGGGGTCACACAGAGTCAGACATGACTGAAGTGACTTAGCAGCAGCAGCAATCTAGTCAATGCTAACTACAGGGTTTTAATCGGTTGCACCTGTCACTTCTAAAGCGTTTCCCTCTTCTTTGTTTATTTTGGCTTCTTCTGTTTGCAAGTCTCTTCAGTATCTAACTTCTGCCCTGACACAGGGAGCAAAGGTAGTCATTTATTTAGGCTCACTTGTTCAATTATGCTGTGGAGAGGGAGGAGCACTGCAAACAAATATCACTGGCATGTGTGGGGGTTCTCAGAGTGTCCAAAGCCACACTGGCTTTGTCCCCGCTCACCACGTGTGTGCTTTCATGGTTTACAGGCTCCAGGTTGCTCTACAGGGGAACTATCTAAAGAGGGCCCTGGATTGCATGCACCTCCCATATCTAACCCATTCAGGTTCAGGTTCTTGGGTACTCCACAAAGGCACAAACTCAGTTGGGCCTGTGTTTTGTGCCCTTCTTGGGTCCGAGCAGCTCAGGTGACCAGGTGCTTGGTGAGCACACGCTCCCCAGGTGGGCGGTGCATCTTATCTCCTCCCTGGTCCTGGCCGCTTGGTTTCTCATCATCCTGCGCAGTGGGAGCACCCTCTCAGGTGTGCCCTGTGTCTCCTCTGGGGAGCTGATCTCTGGCTGCAACCCTCCTGGCGGCTGTCAACCGTCCAGGATCCCAGGAAGACTCGGTTAGCAACTGGGAGCCTGCTCGCAGTTTGGTAGAGGATGCCATCTCTGGGGCCGAGTTTGCTCCTTTCTGGCTTTGGCTGTCACATGCCTCCTGTGGGGGATGGGCCAGTTCACAGCCAGCTAGCTCTCCTCTGGTATTCTCTCAGTCCTTTGTTCTGTGAGCAGGCCTGCAGTGCCTTAGGTTAGAGCTTTTTGTGGGAAAGTTCTCTCTCTCTCTCTGCCTTTCCTCTTTTTTTCTTTTTTTCCCCTCTCTCTGGCTATGCCATGGTTTGGGTTGCTATCTCATGTTAGCTCCCTCAGATTTCCCTCAGGGCATTAAGGCCCGGTCGGTCCTTACCCTAAGCAACACAGGCCGCACCTCCCCGTTCAACCCCCACTTGCTGGTGGTGGATGCAAGCATCTGGGCTATTTCTCTGCTGGGAGTTGCTGTTAGGCGCATAATCTGTGGGTTCTATTTATTTATTTTTTCCTCCTGGTTATGTTGCCCTCTTAAATTCCAAAACTCCCCACAGACCCATCGGTGAGAGGGTTTCCTGCTGTTTGGAAACTTCTCCTCTTTCACAACTCCCTCCCCAGGACAGGTCTCCATCCCTTACTCTTTTGTCTCTCTTTCTATCTTTTATATTTTGTCCTACCTCCTTTTGAAGACGATCAGCTTCCTTTCTGAGTGCATTCAGAAGTTGTTTTGTGGTATTTGCTCAGCGTTCAAATGATCTTTTGATGAATTTGTAGGGGAGAAAGTGGTCTCCCCGTCCTATTCCTCCACCATCTTAGGATCGCCCCCATTATCTCATTTTACAGATAAGGAAACTAAGACTCAGAGGTGTTCAGTAACCTGTCTAAGGTATGACTGTACTGAAAGATCAGTCATAGAAAAGGCAGAGGAACCAGAGATCAAATTGCCAACATCTGTTGCATCATCAAAATAAGAGAATACCAATAAAATATCTACTTCTGTTTTATTGACTATGCCAAAGCCTTTGACTCTGTGGATCACAACAAACTGTGGAAAATTCTTCAAGAGATGTGAATACCAGACCACCTTCCTGCCTCCTGAGAAATCTGTTTGCAGGTCAAGAAGCAACAGTTGGAACCAGACATGCAACAACAGACTGGTTCCAAATTGGGAAGGGAGTACGCCAAGCCTGTATATTGTCACCCTGCTTATTTAATTTATATGCGGAGTACATCATGAGAATGCTGGGCTGGATGAAGCACAAGCTGGAATCAAGATTGCCAGGAGAAATAATAACTTCAGATATGCAGATGACACCACCCTTATGGCAGAAAGTGAAGAAGAACTAAAGAGCTTCTTGATGAAAGTGAAATAGGAGAGTGAAAAAGTTGGCTTAAAACTCAGCATTAAAAAATGAAGATCATGGCATCCAGTCCCATCACTTCATGGCAAATAGATGAGGAAAGAATGGAAACAGTGACACACTTTATTCTGGGGGCTTCAAAATCACTGCAGATGGTGACTGCAGCGATGAAATTAAAACACACTTGCTCCTTGAAAGGAAAGTTATGACCAACCTAGATAGCATATTAAAAAGCAGAGACATTACTTGGCCAACAAAGGTCCATCTAGTCAAAGCTATGGTTTTTCCAGTAGTCATGTACTGATGTGAGAGTTGGACTGTAAAGAAAGCTGAATGCTGAAGAATTGACGATTTTGAACTGTGGTGCTGGAGAAGACTCTTTAGAGTCCCTTGGACTGCAAGGACATCAAACCAGTCAATTCTAAAGGAAATCAGTCCTGAATATTCATTGAAAGCACTGATGCTGAAGCTGAAACTCCAATACTTTGGCCACCTGATGCGAAGAACTGACTCATTGGAAAAGACCTTGATGCTGGGAAAGATTGAAGGCAGGAAGAGAAGGGGACGACAGAGGATGAGATGGTTGGATGGCATCACCGACTCGATGAACATGAGTTTGAGCAAGCTCTGGCAGTTGCTGATTGCCAGGGAATCCTGGTGTGCTGCAGTCCATGGAGTTGCAAAGAGTAAGACATGACTGAGTGACTGAGCTGAACTGTACTGAAAGGTAAAAAGGATTCCAACTCCAAAAATGATCATTTAAATTACTAACAATATGTTGTGCTGCTCACTCCTGCTTCTGTGCAGCTTCCATATTCTCTGTCCTCTATCGCAGTGATGACTTCAGCTGCCTGGAAGTTCCAGCCCTCTATAAGCCCTCATCAAGTTGGATGGATTCCTTGAAGACTCTGCAGGCCCACAGCTGAGTTCCAAGCCTCATCCATTTCATAGATCCAGGACCCTGCTATTCAGTGTGGCACTTGGACAAGCAGTGTCACCTGGGAGCTTGTTAGAAATGCAGACTCTCACCCCAGACCTACTGAGTAAGAACTGACATTTTAAAACGTTTCCCAGGTGATTACTATGACTATTAAAAGCAGTGATATGAGAATTGAATCACAGTGGATACAGATGATCTTAAATGCTTGGATATTTTTCAGTGTGTTAATCTCCTTTCTGCATTAGCCATGTTTTTGATACCTGTTAGCAAACTCCACCATGAAGCTTATCACACTCTCCTTTCCCAGTTTTATTTAATAGCAGTGTCTTCACTGACATAGAGTTAGAGAATTTGGGTGCCAGTAAATGATTTCGCTTTGGGGGAGTCCTCTGTTCCATGCAAAATAGAAGGTCCTGCTCAACTTCTACTCTGGAGGTCAGAACCACTGATTGGCCAAGCCTTTACAGCTCATAGGATAAGGGATGTTTTTCTTCATTTGCTGGAAATGAGCCTTCCTGTTTATTTTTTCCTTTCCACATTAGTCTTGAACATAGCATAACTGCATGTGTGACAATTGTCCACCTCTGCAACCAGACGTTCTGAAGGTATCAGCTGCTGTGCACCTGAACAAAACCCTTCTGATTTGTTTCTGAGAAAACATTTCTGTCTTATTTCTCAAAGCAGACAGAGAGAAAGGAATTCATTCATTAAGGTAGTAACAGAGGGGCAATGGGTCTTTAAATTCTGGTAAAAGAGAGATTTCAAATATTTGTTTGCTATAATGCAAAAGAGGGTAAAAATAGGGGGCAAACTGTTCCTACTGCTGCCAATAAATTTCAATATATCACTTTTAATCTTTTGAGGAATTCTATGATTTAGAGGTTCTGTCAATGGTCAGTAGAACAGGTGAGCTTCCTAGATCCCACTCTCCATCACTCCTCCTCATCAGACCCTATCAGAGGACTTTGAGCTGGGATGCTGGCCCATGATGACTCAGGAGCATGGAGGTCAGCTCCCAAGGCCGCGAAGACTAGTGCTCACATGGCGCATCTGGAGAAGGCTAGAAACCCTGGGAGAGGGAATTCTGCACGAAATGACTTGGCTCTTGGTGCTTCTGCCAGGCCCCAGAATGATTAAAGAGTGGTTCTCGGGAGTGACATATCCTCTGGGAAAGATAGACTAGATACAGGATTTGGAGAGGACTTCATCATCACGTATGATAAGAATCTTTTTTTTTTTTTTTCTCCCTTGGTTATAAAACTAAGGTGTTCCATTGTAGAACATTGGAAAACACAGAAAGGTCCATAGAAGAAATCAAAGTTGCCTATAACCCCATTAGCCAGAATAATTATATATTGGGTAATATTTCCTTTTAGATATACATATTTTTTCATTTAATATCATTCATGTTCATTAGTAAATATTGTCAAAACATAAAATAACTGCTCCACATAAATATGCCCAGGCATTATTAAATTGATTATTTTTGTGATTTATAATTTCTACCTACTGAAAATATCTGTTTTGACTATTCTTCAACAAAAGTCTTTGATTATCTGTCATTATCTCCGGAGGAAAAACTCTTAGAATAGGATTGTAAAGCAATGTTAAGGTTGTTAACAACTTTAAGGTTAAAGTTTCTGATATATATTACATTTTGTTTCCAATTTGCAACTCCAGCTGCTGAGTTTGTTAGTACTCATTGAAGCCTTATAAGATGAAACAGTCAGTATGCTTTCAGTTATAAGTAATAATGATAATAATAGCTAGCTCAAAGTGGCTTAAACAGAAAGGAGATTTATTGGCTTACATAACTGGGGGGGGTAACAGCTTCATTTTATTTTTCCCCAGATAACTTCATCCTCAGTCTGATTTCCTTGCAGTTACAAGATGGCTGATGGTGATGTGCTGCTTCTTTTATAACTAAAGGAGAAAGTCCCACAACTGTTGAAAAAAGCCATTCTGATTGGCCAGGCTGGGCTGCTGCTGCTACTAAGTCGCTTCAGTCGTGTCCGACTCTGTGCTACTCCATAGACGGCAGCTCACCAGGCTCTGCTGTCCCTGGGATTCTCCAGGCAAGAACACTGGAGTGGGTTGCCATTTCCTTCTCCATGCATGAAAGTGAAAAGTGCAAGTGAAGTCGCTCAGTCGCGACCCCATGGACTGCAGCCCACCAGGCTCCTCCGTCCATGGATTTACCAGGCAAGAGTACTGGAGTGGGGTGCCATCACCTTCTCCGAGGCTGGGCTAGGAACACCTAACAATGAGGCTGGGGGTTCCTGTTACTTTGATGGGCACTACTATTCAGGGAGCCGCCTAGGAGAAGAGTGAGGGTCAGACCTCCTTGCCATTTGATTGCTCATGACAGTAAAGGTATGAATGGGCGTTGACAAGGCAACCACTAGGTCCTTTATTTTTCTGTTCAATATTGTCAGTTTTAAAAATTTTCTAATATGATAGGAAAAAATGACATTCCACTGCTATTTTATTTTGCATCTCTTTGATTACTATTGAGGTTTAATATGTTTAAAAAAAAAAAACATTTATTGGCCATTTCTGTCTTCTTTATTAAATTGCTTCTTCAGGTCCCTTTCCCAGTGGAATCCATTCTCATACAGTTTGCAAAATCATGCTGAGGAACCTGAACATGCAAAACAGTAGCTCTCATACATTAAGCTCATCTAAGGAGTTTAAAAAATATGTTGTCATAACCCCACCTCCAAAGATTCTGGTTTAATTCATATGCAGTATGTTTTAAGGGCTTCCAAGGCAGCTCAAGTGGTAAAGAATATGCTGCCAGTGAAGGAGACATAAGAGACATGGGCTCAGTACCTGAGTTGGGAAGATCCCCTGGAGGAGGGCATGACAACACACTCCAGTATTCTTACCTGGAGAATCACATGGACAGAGGAGTCTGGCAGGCTATAGTCCATGGGGTCACAGAGTCAGACATGACTGAAGTGACTTAGCATGCATGCCCACAGTATGTTTTAAAATCTACCCTGGAGATTAACTCTCCCAGGATTGAGACATGCCTTTTGAAATACCCTTCCTCAAACCTACAGGCTTCCCTCAGCTCAGCTGGTAAAGAATCTATCTGCAATGCAGGAGACCCCAGTTCAATTCCTGTGTTGGGAAGATTCACTAGAAAAGGGACAAGCTACCCACTCCAGTATTCTTGGGTTTCCCTTGTGGCTCAGTTGGTAAACAATCC